>NW_007726185.1:893770-915802 GCF_000696425.1 Galeopterus variegatus | reverse complement strand
TGAAGGAAAGAGCAATCACAATAATACGTTGAACTTTCAGAAGAAGAGAACAGGACTGTGGTAACTAGCAGTGGGAAGGGGTGGTTAGGGAGACATTGGTTAACAGACACAAAGAATGATTACATTTTGCAATGATGAATATGCTAATTATCCTTATTTGATCATCACATGTTGTGCACAAATACCGATAGTCAACTCTGTACCCCACAAATATGTATAATCAGTTATGTTTCAACAAAAACAAAACAAAACAAACAAATGGGTCCTGGCTTATTCTCACAAGCCAGGACCACACATCTATTTAGGGGTGAAGATTAGAATCTGTCTCCATCTCCTGCTCTTCCTGCCGCAATGCTACTTTGCTCAGCTGGCAATGATATCAGTGAGGCAAATGGATAAGTCTAGAACATGAAGTGAAAACAGCATGTAATAACCAGGGAGGGATTTTTGTTAATGGGAACAATATGCACATTACGAATGCCATAATGAATTTTAATCCTGTCATTTCTTCCCAGTGCAGCAATGTGGAATTCACAGTAAGCAAGCTTGTTACCCACTGGCGTTTGGGGTTCCTGCCGCTCTCATGGCGGTATCGCTCAGTAAGTAGAAATCAGTGGAATTAATACAAGCCTATGACCAAGTCAGGCTCTACATTAATTATTGACTAATATTTTTTTATGGTGGCTTTTTCCTGGCTATTTTTTTTTTTTTTTACTTTTTATTTTATCAGTATACAATGTAGCTGACTTTCGTGTCCCTTTACAGATTCTTACCTCCCTCCACCCACCCGTCAACATCATATCTGTTCACTTGTCTTCACAAGTTCAAGGAATGTGATTGTTGTGTCTTCTTCCCCGCCCCCCTGTTTGTGTATTTATTTATTTATTTATTTTTAGCTCCCACAAATAAGTGAGAACATGTGGTATTTCTCTTTCTATGCCTGACTTATTTCACTTAATATAATTTTTTCTAAGTCCATCAACGTTGCTGCAAATGGTAGTATTTCATTCTTTTTTAGAGCACAGTAGTATTCCATTGTGTAGAGGTACCACAGTTTCCTTATCCACTCATCTGATGATGGACATTTGGGCTGGTCCCAACTCTTGGCTATTGTAAATAGAGCTGCAGTAAACATGGGAGTACAGGTATTCCTTTAGCATGATGATTTCCATTCCTCTGGGTATATTCCCAGCAGTGGGATAGCTGGGTCATATGTTAGATCTCTCTGTAATTGTTTGAGGTATCTCAGTGTGGTTTTGATTTGCACTTCCCAAATGCTGAGTGATGTTGAGCATTTTTTCATGTATTATTGACAAAATTTTTTAAAGTCCATGTAACAAGTTGCAACAAACAAAATAGTGTGAAGTATTGCCAGATATTAAACATGCTCTGAGCATATCGTTTCAGAGGGAATTGGATTAGAAAAAGGTTGACAGGAAAAGGAATCAACTGACTTGGACATTTAAAGATTTGATATTATTTAGGGGCCGGCCCGGTGGCGCACTGGATAAGTGCGCTGCTTGGGAAGCGCGGCGGCGCTCCCGCCCGAGGGTTCGGATCCCACATACAGACCGGTTCCCGCTCACTGGCTGAGCGAGGCGCAGGAGCAACACCGAGGGTTGCGATCCCGTTGCCGGTCCCCGGTCCAGTGCGGGGGCAACACTGAGGGTTGCGATCCATTGCCGGACAGGGAAAAAGACAAAAAAAATAAAATAAAGATTTGATATTATTTAGGCAGATTAAGAGAAAAGTGATAGAATCTGCTAGACTTGCTGGACCGAGGGCTGAACGCTTTCGTTCTTGGCAACCTGTGCTTATTTATGACTTGCTTGAAGAAACGGCAACCTGGTTCAGTTGCCATTGAAATGTTTCCAATGAACGTCTAAATTTCCATAATCTGTCATCCCAAAATGCTTTGACCGAAATTCCTTCCGTCTGGAAAGAACATATGTGTAAATTAGATGCATTAGTTTGCACATTAGTCTTGACAGTGGCTTTTTAGGAAATGTGAAGAGTTTTCTACATAGAACGGTCTGACCTGAAAGATGGTCATGCAGGAAGGAAGCAGAGCCCCGTGGCCAGCCCACGTCTGCACAGCCTCTTCTCCCGCAGCCGGGGAAGCTCCCAGCTCTGCTCACCTGGTGGTGACATCACTCTCACCGAATTTTGTTTTCAGATCTTGATAGTATCGAATAGGCCCACCATTAACCTCTTTTGTTCATGTTTAGCAATTTAGCCTCATTCTTACATTTATGTCTCAGTATCCTCCTCCTTTTAATGACTCTTTTCTTCTGTAATTCTTCAGATACTGTAATTCTTCAAAGTCTTCAGAGGCTCATTTATGTCTTCTCCTCTTTAATTCTGGGCAGGAGACAAAGAGCACTTCAAAAAGCCTTGCTTTCTGTCAGACACTGTATTAAGCACTTCGAGTAAATTCTCATTTAGTCTGTGCAAGTCATTCTTACATCAAAGATTATGCTTTTTCTCATGGAGGAACTGAGAAAACACCAAATCCTTTGTGTTAACACCACCTCTAGAAATTTCTATGCTTGAATTAGGCTTCAGTTAATCAGAAGATTACAGCTTAAAATATTAGTTGGCAAAAGAAAATGTAGATTCTGTCTACTGGACATCTTGACCTTCATGTCTGCATTGAGGAAGGTCGGCATTAGGTAAGAATACAAGTAAACATCTCTGCTGTCAGCGATAAAGGGCATCTGTAGTACAGACACGTACTTAGAGATATGCTTGGGGGTTCGCACCTGTCAAAATCTCAGGCTCTCTTCATTGAGTAAAAGTAGAATTCAAGCTATCAGTGTTTCCAAGTTATTGAATTGTGGTAGTGAGTAATCAGAAATCCAAGTATAGAAACATGTTTTCAGAGTCTTTTGCAGAAATGCTTTTTTCTAAAAAAGCATTTTATTTTCACAATTTGCCTTTTGCTAAGGTGGTCCTTGGAAGAATGGCCTCATTGAAAAGGTGCTTCTAATTTTTGTAAAACCGTAGCTGCAGATGCAATTCATTGTATTCGCGCTTCTGTACAGTGACCACAGTAAAAGATTCCGCCACATATGATTAAGTAAAAGTTTCAACAAATTAATTCTTTTTTTTCTGAATATTAGGAAGATTCTCTTGCCATTGCAGCCAGAAAATTAGAGCTATTATTTTGTCTTTGTGTAATATACACTGATCTGTTATGTGAACACACTTACTCCTTTTTTCTCCCTTTAAATAGAGAGAGAACTTGTGCTTAAACAGTTGCACTGAATGTCTGTGAGCTACCCCATGTTCTGGGAAGTAGATAGTGTTGGGCTTAAATGTCTGCATATTAGAACACAAATAAAACATTACTCAGAGGCTGCTGTGATTGTTGGAATCAAAGGCACTTCTTAACTATGAGGTAGGTAGGTAAACCCATTCTATAAGTAGTCCAGTTATTTCTGAAACAAGGTTATGACTCAGATAAAAGCACATCTCTCTAGGCCACAGGTAGCTCTGGCAAACACCACATTAACACATCTTATTTTGCCCTGTCTAGTTGTATTTGTCATTGGCAGTGGAATGTACAAGAAGTTTCAGCCACAGGGTAACATCATGGCTAAAGTGGTCAAGTGCATTGGTGTAAGTATTTCAGTAGCTCTCTCTCAATGACGTTTAATCACCCCCAGAACCTTCTACCTCCTTTACATTAAAATCCACCTAAGCTTTGACTTTCCTTTAAACATATATTTAGTGTTCTGAACTGTTTTGATAAATTGCAGTTTCTTCTAAAACTCACCAAATGGAAAAAGACACAAACAGAACTCAAAACGGGAGGAATAGAAATGGCTCTTGAGTTTATAAAGAATGATCAATGGTCAGAGAAAAGCAAATCAAAGTGACTCTTTGTCAAGTTGGCAGACGATGCCTGCTGTTTCCTGGGGAGCAGGGAAGCAAAAATGGGGACCCAGAGTCTAAAGTGTTCCAACACTTAGGGTGAGTGATGCTGCTGTCAGAAATTAAGGCTAAGAAAATAATTTTTAAAAACAAACACAGATTCACATACGATGATTATCATGATAATATTTATAACAGCAAAAACTTAAGTCCACCAAATTGCTGGAAGTAGGAAGATGAGGCTTGAAGTATAGTGCACCTCTGGCACATGGAGCCGCCACCAAAGTCCTGTTTTCAAAGAATATTCGGTGATAGGAATGTGAAGAATTTTTTTTTCCATATGCATCTACTTGGTATATGTGCATGCAGGTACAGTTATAGGCAGGAAAAAAATGTTGACAGTAGGAATCTCTAGATAATGGAGTCAAATAATTTTTTCCCTTATATGCTCTCCATTTTTTTTTCGAGTGAACATATATGTTATATAAAGTGGGCGGGGGAATGTGTTGCTTATTTACAAACAGATACATATGTGGGTAATATTTTGGATGAAAAGGCAGTGGTAAGATACTTTTAGATCACTTACTTTCTCTTCACCTGGCCTTGCTGCATTCGATTATATGGCGTATTTCATTTTGTGCAATGAATGTGCCCTCTCCCTGTCGGAAAAATGCCCTTCAGGAGCAGCTGTTTCCTTTTCCTCTAGCATTAGATTTATTCCCACTGAAAAGTTTTCTTCCAAGCAAAGGGGGCACCTTACCAATTATCTATCCAAGTCCTTCCTTAACAAGTAATTGACAATGTAGTTCAAATTCCAATGGGCCGGCCCGGTGGCGCACTGCATTAGTGCGCTGCTTGGGAAGCGCGGCGGCACTCCCGCCGAGGGTTCGGATCCCACATATAGACCGGTTCCCGCTCACTGGCTGAGCGAGGTGCGGGAGCAACGCCGAGGGTTGCGATCCCGTTGCCAGTCCCGGTCCGGTACGGGGGCGACACTGAGGGTTGCGATCCGTTGCCGGACACGGAAAAAAGACAAAAAAAAAAAAAAAAATTCCAAAAGAGCAACTTCAAGCTACCTCGAGTCATGAGAACTGTATTGCCCAGTTTCCTAAAAGCAGCCCATAGCTTTAACATTCCCCATAGTGACACGCACGTCCCCAGGAGCCACCACCGTCACCCTCTTGTTGCTACATCATTGCAAATGCACTTTGCTTTTCCTAAAGGCCTCTCCCAAACGCCACTAACAGGGAATCTTACTACCCCTAATTTTATGCTGGGTGGGTCATCATATTTTTCTGATTAGTGTTACCATATTTTAAAATATGTTTAAAATACATTTAAACATACAAACAAGTCTTAAAATACGTTTGTATGTTTAAGGTTTAAATAACCTTTATTTCTATGTAGTGGGTTCTCACTCAAGTTTAAAAACTGACAATGCAGATATTGGAAAGCTTTTAAGTATGTTTGGAACAACTTGTAAGTCTAGTTACTCAAACATAAACTTTATAAACTCTAAACACAGATCAAATATTTCTGATAAAAATTTAACATACAAATTGAGATTTGCCTTAAGTGTAAAATACTCCCTAGATTTTGAAAACTTAGTAAGAAAAATGAATGTAAAAATTCTTAACAATTTTTTAGTAATGATTACGTATTAAAATTGTATTTGGGGTTTACTGGGTTAAATAAAATATATTTAAAATGAATTTCACCTGTCTTGCTTTTACTTGTTGATATGGCTACTCAAAAACTTAAATTACAACCGTGTCTTGCATTATATTTCTACTATATGTGCTTCCCTAGAGAATCTGGAGAGTAAAGGAGTGACAGCGTGACTCTGTTTACCCCAACTCAAGCGCTCTTAGTTAGAAACAGACTAGAAATAAACGCATCGGTTATGCCTCGCAACATGCTCAGTTTACTAGTATATACGATTTTGTATTCTGCTTTTCTCACAAGCATACTTTTCCATTAAAGGGGGTTTGGTTGAAATGTGTTTCCCTGATAAAGTAGTTGGTTCTTTTAAAATTTGATTTTTCTTCTTTCCTTCAGTTTGCCATCAAAAATAGATTTAGGCATCGGAGTAAGAAATTCCCCAAGAGGGAGCATTGGCTGGACTGGGCTAAAGAGAAATATGATGTAAGTGACTGTCACCACTGCAGGGGTCCCGGTTCCTATAGAAAGCAAACATCCAACATTTCAACTCAGATTATTAAGGCTTCCCGGACAAAATCATCAGCTGTATCCTCCCAACCTTTATTAGCATATCAAACAAGAGTACGTGTGAATGCTTTCTTAAAAAATTGAGAATTTGATAAACAATGGATATAATTTATCTGGAAACAATATTACCCTTTCATAGTTATTTATTTAGTATAATCTGCCATTAATTATATGTGATCGTGAGCACATAACTTTAGTTTGAACATAGAAGAGTTAAGTGGTGGTGATGGTGGGGTGGGCTTTACATTGAGTAAATGCGAGTAATTTGCCTCCTGAATGGATGTTTTTGTCCATATTTCAAATAGCTTAGAAATGTTCAGTTTTCTAAAGAAACCTGTGGTCATGTTCTTTGGAACAATTAATACCTCCAGTTTGTCTCTAGATGCCAGTATCTCTGCACTGAAACTAAGCAGTGCCTGAGAACTGAGTGACACAGTCACGGCTGACCTGTCCCTCCCCCACTCCAACTACAGGAGCGGCTTGTCTCTCAAATTAAGATGGTTACGAGGGTGCTGTTCCTGTATATTCCACTCCCAATGTTCTGGGCCTTGTTTGATCAGCAGGTAATGTGAAACTCTGTTTCTGTGCATCTTCATTTAGCAAACACACATTGGGCACCACCATGTACCAAGCTGTCCTTAGTATTTAGCTCATTAAAATGTTCTCTTCCAGTTTCTTTTTATATTTCACTTATTTGTTAGATCACATTGAGTTTATTGTAAAAAACCAATTCTAGGTGGTTCTATCCACATTTCTGTTGCAAAGTAATGAAGAAGATTAGGTGTGGTCAAGTAAAGTAGCCATGGGTAAGATTTCATCCAAGCATCCACGACTCTTGCCAATCAAAACTGGGAGCAAGGAGTTTGTTTTCCTACTGATACACCATGGAAAAAAGGAGCATTGCCTTTGATGGGATACACAGAATATCTGAACTGAGAGGAGCGTGATATCTTCCACTCTAAAATGGAATGCTTGGGCTGGAAGTACCATTCAGAGATGTGAAAGGACTCCACCAAAATTATCCCTCTCTGAGCAAGGACCTAGAACCAGATATCTGGCTTCTGGCACAGTCTTTCTACTCAGATGGAAGACACATGCCCAGGGATTTTTCACAATAGTGTTAGACAATTCAAAGCGTGTTGCCCAGTAGCCAAAGCAATAAGATATTGTTTCTTTTAGAAGCTGAAGTTTTAAAAATTTATGAACCCATGTGGTTTTATTGTGCAGGAAGGATTATTATAAGGGTAAACCACCTCTTGAAAAAAATTTCAGTGTACACATTAATCTCCTTATTTCTAAGTATGAGATTTACACAGCATCTTAGGGACCAAGGGGGCAGTCTTGCATGTTGGATGGGAGCCAGCTATTGGACTTGTGCTAGAAATACATTCATCACCTAGTAATAACTTGGGGTTATAACTCTTAACCCTTCTGAAAGCATCATAACCCACCGCCAGGCTGTGAGGATCAAATTAGACAATGTATATAAAGTACTCGGTGACTGGCATATATGAAGCTCTCAAAGAGTAGCACAGCTCCTGGCTGTCTATGATGTCCTCCTGGTGGAGTTGATAGATTCATACTGAAACATTCACATGTTCAGTCTTCCGTGGGAATAATCATATATACTTGTACAGTACTGTGTCATCTTTTACTATAAAACAGGTTGACTGTAACTAGGCTGCCCAGGATTAAATCCATTACTCTCTTGATGGAGATCCATGTTAGGCGGACCTAGACTGTCCAAAGTGGCTCTTAATAATGATGTCCTTGAAACTCTGATGCCAGGGAACATAGACTATTCTCAGTGTACAAAGCAGCTTTCACCTTGCAGGTGATGTCATGCTTACCAACAAGCCTCAGAAATGCACTTTTGTGTTAGTACTCTGTACATCTTCATGTAGGGTTGGAGAACTACATATTGTGTTCACTTGTACAACAGAAACACAGCTTACTTCTTTTTGCCTAGTATCATAATGGAGCTGGGAGACAAACTTAGTGTTTAAAACCATTTTAAATCCCGTAACACTTCACGCCTCATTCCTGATTTGGAAACAATTCAATACTGACTTGTAAAATTTTAAAAGCCCATGTTCCCAAATGATGTAGCAAATGTATTCATTTTTAAGGGCTCCAGGTGGACACTTCAAGCAACAACTATGAATGGGAAAATTGTAAGTTTGGAATATCAAGATCCTTCACCTTCCCTGGCCACTACTTTGTTTTAGTCCCTCTGTCCTCTTTCTCTTTCCCTTTCATGACATTTTTTAATGAGACTTTTCCCCCCCCTTTTTAGGGAGCTATTGAAATTCAGCCAGATCAGATGCAGGTAGGAGAAAATATTTAAATTGCTTTCAGAGATCAAGGTCATCTTTGAGACAACATTAACACTTTACCTCTACTTCATCTGCAGACTGTGAATGCCATCTTGATTGTGATATTGGTTCCCATTGTGGATGCCGTGGTGTATCCTCTGATTGCAAAGTGTGGCTTCAATTTCACGTAGGTGGCTGGTTGGTTTAGGTTGGTTGAGGCTCTACTGTTCCTAGGGTTTTGCAAATAGGGCTGCACCCCTCCCCTCCAGTGCTTCAGCAGCCACTCCCACAACACACATGTATGATGCAGGTTTTGAAGAAATGAATTAAACAAAGGTTTGTGTGCCGATGTTTCTGAAAATGTCCTTTAAAAGTGCTATTAATGGCAGCCTGAAAAAGCCTCTAATTAAGGCTCTCTTATGTATGTAGGTGATAGAAATGTTAACTGTAATTAAGTATCAGCTGAACTATAGTTCTAGAAAAGAAATGTAAAAATGCTCATGAGAAGCTGTATTCCATTTATCCTCCTTGCTCCTGGTCATGAATAGCAGCAGTAGAGACCCTTTCAAGCCCATGTGTTTTTGTAGGGAAGTTAGTTTTGTTTGGGGACAGTGTACATCCTTTGGGGGCATATGGCTAGCTCACTTGTGTGAGACTGGTTGAGGTTCACTCTCTTCTTGTCTTGACCAGCTCTTTGAGGAAGATGACAGTTGGGATGTTCCTGGCTTCCATGGCTTTTGTGGTGGCTGCAATTGTGCAGGTGGAAATTGACGTGAGTTGCCCTCTCATTCTCCAGTGTCCCTTCCTGGTGGGTTTAGAAGGAGCCCTCAGAACCTGTCTCTCTCCAGGACCTAGAGGATTAGTGGAGGCCAGGGTCTATTCCTGTAAACTAAGGCCTGGAGCTACGGACAGTGGGAGGCAAGGGGCAAAATAGTCCCTTCCAGTAAGTGAACACCGCAGATTCTTGTTACTGCAAGAGTGCAGCTGGGGATAGGGTCAAATGCTGGGCGTCATTAGGAGAAAACATTTACATCAATAGCTTCTATTGATAACACCTTTCTTATGATGGGGACGGGGTTTATGGAACTTGTTCTTTTGCGGTCTGAACTCCTAGGAAACCTGGTTAAAAGTTCACCATTCACAAACAAGCATCACTTCAAAAATGTATAAGTTGTCTTTTTGATGGGAAAATGCATTTTGGATTCTAACGTTTCTAATAACAGATAGTTCCCAAACTAATCACACATCTGCTGGGCCCACAGAGGATTCAACAAGGCTCCTAATGCTGTTAGTCTGAGATAAGTTCCTAGAAATAGGGCATTATGAGGTGCGTAAGACAAGAGGTGAGAGGGCTTCTCAATTTCTCTTTTAAAAAATTTTTAATTGTGGTAAAACATACATAACATAAAATTGACCACCTTGTCCATTTTTAACTGTACAGTGCAGTGGTGATGAGCATGTTCACATTATTGTGCAATCTCAGAATCCTTTTCATCTTGCAAAACTGAAACTCTGAACCATTGAACAGCTCCCCGTTCCCCTCTTCTCCCGGACGCTGACAACCACCATTCTGCTCTTCGTCTCTGTGAATTTATCTACTCCAGGCACCTCATACACATGAGATCATTCAGTATTTATCTTCTTATAACTGGCTTATTTCACTTAACCTGATGTCCTTAAGGTCCGTCCATGTTGCAGCATGTGTCAGAATTTCCTTCCCTTTAAAGGCTGAATAATATTCCATTGTATGTTGTATTAGTCCATTTCTGCTGCTTATAACAGAATATCTGAAAGTGAGTAATTTGTAAAGAAATGACATTTATTTCTCACAGTTTTGGAGCTGGAAAGTCCACAGTCCAAGAGACACCTCTGGCGAGGGCCTTCTTCTGGGTGGGAATTCCTTACAGAGTCCTGTGGCAACCAGAGTGTCACATGGCAAGAGAATGGGATGAGGAAGAGAGTTGACCTCACTTGCTGTCCTAAAGCCATCAGAACCACGCCCATGACAAGCCATGAAACCATGAATAGATCAATCCATCCGTGAGGGCACAGTCCTCGCTATCCAATCACCTCTTACAGGCCCCACCTTCCACCACCACATTGGGAGTTAAGTTCCAGCATGAGCGTGGGGGGACATTCGAACCACAGCATGTGCATGTAACACACTTTGTGTACCCATTCTTCTGTTGATGGGCACTGGGCTGCCTCCACCTTTAGGCTATTGTGAATAACACTGCCATGAACATGGCTGTGCTCACTCTCTCTTGAACATAGCTAGCTTTGTGGAAAATGGGTTGTGGGCTAAAATAGACATGGATTGCTTTAGTGACACTGGGATTTGAGAGAGGGCCTTACAGAGAAAAAGAAAAAAACTCTGAACAAAAGTGTGGCCGCAGGAGGGCAGAAAGCATTTGTGAGCAGATGTTTAGAGCACTGTGCCCAGGGCTGAGGACTGGGCTTCCAGGGTTACAGGGGGGGACCCTGGAGTCCAGGGAGTGCGGACCTCAGGTGCCATGACAGGAGAAGCAGTCATTTAGGCTATGCTTCCTCTGACCCCCTCACATATTGAGCTTCATATCTTGGCTTCCTTTGACCTGGAGGAATCTTGGCTAGATAAGCCCAAGAGCAGCCTCTTTCTGATCACTGCAGTATTGTGTAGAAAAATCATTTTCTGTGGGTGCCATGAGGTAAGTGAATGGTAGGCTTAGTGGGGGGTCTTGGCACGTCTCAGTCAGCACAGCTTTCAATGGGGACAGAAAAGGGACTCCCGTACCAAGGTGAAGATGATCCTCAAAGTTGCACTGAAGACCTCACTGTCAGTTTTATTTTATTTTGCTCAGAAAACTCTTCCAGTCTTCCCCAAAGGAAACGAAGTCCAAATTAAAGTTTTGAATATAGGAAATAGCAACATGACTATATCTTTTCCTGGAAATGACGTGACACTTGACCAACTGTCTCAAGTAAGTGGAAGGAGAGGCAACCTTCTTTTCTGTCTTCTGACCTGAGTTATGATGGGATTTGGAGAAGATGTTTCTCTCGCTCCAAATCCTTGTATAAATCCCAAGACCAGCCCAAAAGCGAAATGTCTGAGCCGCTTGATGTCATTCTGGCTTTACTCTAGACCAGTGTGCCTCAAACTTTAACATTTTTAAAAGGAACTTTAACATATTTTAAACAAATCACCTAGGAAGCTCGTTAAAATGCAGATTCCTCATCAGGAGGTCTGAAATGCTGCATTTTAAACAAGCTCTCAGTGATACTGCTGCTGCTGGTGCATGGATCCACACTCTAAATTACAAGGATCTAGGTTAGTGGTTCAGAACAGGGGCTGATTTTGCCCCCAGAGGGCATTTGTCAATCTCCGGAGACATTTTTTGTTGTTGCCACTGGGAGTGTTCTGGGCATCTCATGTGTAGAAGCCCGGGATGCTGATACGCAGCCCTCCAAAGAATTATTTGGCCCAAATGTCCACAGTGCCAGGGTTGGAAAGCCCTTACCCAGATGGTGGTGGTTTTGTATTCATGGCTCTAAGTCTTGAGTCCATATTGGAATCCCCTGGAGAGCTTTGAAGATGCTGATACCTGGGTCCAAACCACAGAGATTTTTATTTAGCTGGTCTTACTTCTGTCCAGCCATGGTTGAGAACCACTACCTTAGATAGAGACGTTGCCAAGCTAATAACCTTGAAGAAAAAAAGCCTGACTCCTGATGCTTGGGGCAGCCCCGTGTGGATTTCACCACGGCTGTTGCTTTTCCCCTGTTGCTGTCCTTTGCCTGATGGTAGAAATAATTTCCATAACATTTATCTTCATAAAACAAAATAAAAGTAAAATGCTAAATGAAAAGTATAATTCCCGTGGCAATCCTAAACTAATTCATGACAGAGTTCATGGTGGGGAGGTGAGGCAAATAAATGCCAACTCCCCACAAGGTATATTTTTTAATGTGTGTGAACATGAACTTGGAATGTTCGATAACATGCTGTTACGATGTTCAATTGCACAGTGAAGAGCAAGACTCTAGTATTAACTGCGGCTCCTTTCCCCCATCTATAGACAAATGAATTTATGACTTTCACTGCGGACAAACTGACAAGTATAAACATTTCTTCTGCTGGATCACCAGACACTGCAGTAACTTATGACTTTGAGCAGGGCCATCGCCACACTCTTCTAGTGTGGGCCCCCAACCAATACCGAGTGGTGAGTAGTTGGACACCCGCAGCAGACTCTTGGCTATTTGTGATACTGGAGACATGGTTTTTTATTGGTGTGAGTTTGTTTTACCTCTCTGCAGTATTATATTAGATAATCCTCAATTTCTGCCTTCTTTAAGAGCATATGTCATTTGATTTCCAATAAAAGCTGGACTGGCATATGAGAAAGGTTAATGTTAATTTAAATTTTAAAAAATAGCTTGGTATGGTATGGTGTGTGTGTGCATATGTGTGTGCATGGGTGTGTACACAAGTCACACAGAGTACATATGTGCATTCTCAGGGACTTTTTTTTTTTTTCTTTTTGTCTTTTTTTTGTGTCCGGCAACGGATCGCAACCCTCAGTGTCGTGCCCGTACCAGACCGGGACCGGCAACGGGATCGCAACCCTCGGTGTCGCACCCACACCTCACTCAGCCAGTGAGCGGGAACCGGTCTGTATGTAGGATCCGAACCCTCGGTGGGAGCGCCACCGCGCTCCCAAGCGGTGCACTGTAGCAGTGCGCCACCGGGCCGGCCCCACAGGGACTTTTTGAGATGTCATTTAAAATATATCTTTAATTGCATTAACTTAAAAATTTGCACCGAATAATTGGAAAATTAGAGCAGTTGCTGAAAAAATGTGAGCATATTAGGTAAAAGTGATATAATATATGTAAAATATTTGATGGCATCATATAGACATCTAGATATGCTATTCGGCACATAAAGAAGCTGTGAAGTTGTAGTTGAACTAAACAGAGGAGCTGTGGGCATTCTGTAAGGTGAATTTAAGTGAGCCTCTACAGAACCGCAATACAGAATTAGGACTCTCGGTCATCTGCTTAATTAGGGAGCTGTTGAGTGGCTTGCTCTAACTTCTAGGAGGGCAATGCTCTGTGAAACCACTGGCAAGAAAGAATCAAAAATTGTAGAGGCTCAGGTTAGCCTTAAGGAAAATCAGGGCTGAAGAAATGGAGCCCTTCCAATGTAATTATGCCCTTAGCTGCTAGGACAAGTGTCAACACCACTCTCTTTCTCAAAGGCTGAAATGGTAATCTGAACTCATTCTAATGAATTAGATTTTGAAAATGTCTTTATTGGCCGGCCCGGTGGCGCACTGCTACAGTGCGCCGCTTGGGAGCGCGGTGGCGCTCCCGCCAAGGGTTCGGATCCCACATATAGACCAGCCGCTCACTGGCTGAGCGAGGTGCGGGCACAACACCGAGGGTTGCGATCCCGTCGCTGGTCCCGGTCCGGTACGGGCGCAACACTGAGGGTTGCGATCTGTTGCCGGTCACGAAAAAAGACAAAAAGGGAAAAAAAAAAAAAAGAAAATGTCTTTATATTACTGTTTTCTCTCTCAGGTAAAAGATGGCCTTAATGAGAAGCCAGAAAAAGGACAAAATGGAATCAGGTATGTATATTTCTTTAAAACTTAAGTTATATCGGCCACTTACGGAAGTAATGCACACGCATAGTAAAGTTCGACTGTAATGAGGATATAGAGTGAGAGTATGGGGTTTGTCCCAAGAATGTAAGGCTGGCTCAATATTAAAAAAAAATCAATCAATATAATCCACCATCTTCTCTTAATAAAAAGAGAAATCTATATCTTATCTCATCGATTGATAAAGAAAATTTGATAAAATTCTACATCCCACCAAGGTCAAGGGTTCGGATCCCCATTTTGGCCAACTGCCAAAAAAAAGAAAAAAAGAAAAGAAAATTCTGTATCCATTCATGATAAAAATTCTCAGCCAACTAGGAACAGAAGATAACTTATCCTGAAAAAGTACAACTACAAACAACTCAAGCTAACATTATACTTCATGGTGAAAGTCTAAATGCTTTCTCCTAGGACCAGGAACGAGGAAGGTTGTCCATTCTCCCCACTCTTATTCAACATCCTTCTGGATGCACAGCAATGAGACTAGAAAAAAAAGTAAAAGCATCTAAGTTGTAAAGGAAAAAATAAAATTATTTTTATCTTGTTCATAGTTGACAATTGTTTATATAGAAAGTCCTCAGGACTCTGCCAAAAAAACCCTCAGAGAAGCAGTAAGTGAGGTTAGAAAGGTCCCAGGATGCAAGGACAACACAAAATCATGTTTCTATGTACTAGCAATGGACAATTGGAAACTAAAATTTAAAAACCATATCACTTACAATATCTCCCCCTAAAATATAAAATACTTAAGTATAAATCTAACAAAAGATGTGCAGGATTTGAATTCTAAAAATTACAAAATGCTTATGGAAGAAATCAGTGAAAAACTAAATAAATGGAGAAATAAACTGTGTTCATTGATTAGAATACTTAAATACAGTCGATCTATGAGTTTAGTGCAATTCCTATGAAAATCATAGCATTTTTATAGACACAGACAAGCTGATTCCAAAATTTATATGGAAAGACAAAGAAACTAGAATAGCCAAAATAATTTTGAAAAAAAATAAAGTTGGAAGACTCATACTACTACCAATTTTAAGATTTATTGTAAAAATCAAGACAAAGTGCTTTGGCAATGGAATAGACCATAGATCAATGGAATAGCCCAGAAATAGATCCACAGAAGTACAGCAAACTGATCTTTGCCAAAGGTGCAAAGACAATTCCATGGATTAAGGAAAGATTTTTCAACAAGGGGTGTTGAAACATTTGGACATTTATATGTAAAAAATGAACTTGATATAAACCTCACATCCTATGCAAAAATTTTATACATAAATATATAAAATTCTTACACATCTTATATGAAAATTAACTCAAAAATTATTATAGATGTACATGTAAAATGTGGAACTATAAAATTTACATATAAAAATAGTCTGTGACCTTGGGTTGTTAGATATGACACCAAAAGCACAATCCATAAAAGGAAAATTTGATAAATTAGACTTCAGCAAAATTGAAAATGTTCATTCTGTCAATCTCACTCTTAAGGGGATGAAAAGATAAGCTACAAACTGGGAGGAAATATTTACAAATCACATATCTAACAAAGAGCTTGTATCCAGAGTATATAAAGTACCCTCAAAACTCAGTAATAAGAAAATGACCCAATTTAAAAATAAAGCAAACTATTTTAACAGACACGTCACCAGAGAAGATAGACATATGGCAGATAAGCACATGAAAAGATATTCAACATCACTGACCATTAGAGAAAAATGAACTAAGACCACAGTGAGTTATCATGACACACCTATTGGACGGCTATAATAATTTTTTGAAAACTGACAATACCACATGTTGGTGAGGATACAGAGCAACTGGAACTCTCAAGCATTGCTAGTGGGAGTGCGATATGGTATAGCCCCTGAAAAACAGTTTGGCAGTTTCTTATAAAGTTAAACACACACATAAAATCCAGCCATCCCACTCTTGGACATTTACTCCAGAGAAATGCAAACTAATCTTCACCTAATAACCTATACATGAATGTTTATAGAAGCTCTATTTGTAATCACCAAAGACTGTAAATCACCCAAATGGTCTTCAGCTGGTGATGGACAGGTAAACGAATAGACTTCATGCTAGTGTGTACTTTTGTCTCTATCATCTCATGTTTTAGTGGCAACTAGTAAAAACTAAAATCAGAAATTGTTAAAAGGATGGCCTCAGGGGAATAGGGACTGAGATTGAAGCTCGAGGCAAACAGGAGACCTGTTCTCATTTTCCCATCATTTATTCTTATTTTTCTAAAAAAAAAATGTTTATAGCAAATTGGTGTTGGGGGGCATACAGTTCTATAAATTTTAACACATGTCTAGATTCACATAAAGACCATCACAATCAGAATACATTGCCCCCAAAATTGTGCTGCCCCATAGTCAAGGCTTTCCTCTACTCCTAACCCATGGCAACCACTAACCTGTTCTCCCCTATAGTTTTTTTGCTTTCCCAGAATATCTTGAAAATAGAATATACAGTATGTAACTTTTTGACTGGCCTTTTTCACAGCATAATGCATTTGAAATTTGTTCACATTGTTATGTGTATCAATAGTTTGCTCCTTTTCTTTTTCTTTGCTGAGTAGTATTCCATTGTATGATACCAGTCATATTGGGTTGAGGCCCACCCTAATGACTTCATTTTACCTCTTTAAAGACCTTCTCTCCAAATACAGTCACATTCTGAGGTGCCAGGGTTAGGGCTCTAACATGCAAAGTTGGGAGGGACACAATTCTGCTCATAACGCCTTCTTTTGAATCTTTGGGATTATTGCTTTTTGGTTATTGTTTAATTTTTTTATTGAAACATGATTGATTATACATATCTGTGGGTTACCGCATTGAATATCAATACCTGTGTGTAATATGTGATGCTCGAATCAGGATAATGAGTACATAGAACATTATACACTATAAGCATTTTTTTTGGCCCTTTACCAATTTCTTGCTAAACCACCTCCCCCTCCCCCTTTCCCACCTCTGGTAACCTCAGTTCTGTTCTCTCCTTTTGAAAGTTCAACATATTATTGTGATTGTTGTATCTTTATTTTTACTTTTTTATTTTTAGCTCCCACTTAGGAGTGAGGATATGTGGTATGTCTCTTTCTGTGCCTGGCTGATTTCACTTAACATGATTTTCTCTAAATTCATCCATGTTGCTGCAAATGGCAGAATTTCATTCTTTTTTATGGCAGGGTAGTATTCCATGAGTATACATATCACATTTTCCTTATCCGGTTGTCCATTGATGGACATTTAGGTTTGTTCCAACTCTTGGCTATTGTAAATTGAGCTGCAATAAACATGGAATGCAGGTATCCCTTTGACATGATGAATTCTATTCCTTTAGGTATAGACCCAGCAGTGGGATTGCTGGATCATATGGTAATTCTATCTGTAGTTGTTTGAGAAACCTCCATACTGTTTTCCATAATGGCTGCACTAAGTTACAGTCCCATCAACAGTGAGTGCAGGAGGGTTCCCCTTTCTCCACATCTTCACCAGCATTTGTTATTCTCTGTCTTTTTGGTAATAGCCAGTCTAACTGGGGTGAGATGATATCTCAGTGTGGTTTTGATTTGCATTTCCCTAATGCTGAGTGATATTGAGCAGTTTTTCATGTGTCTGTTGGCCATTTGTATCTCTTCCTTTGAGAAATGCCCATTTAGCTCCTTTACTCGTTTTTTAATTGGGTTACTTTTTTTTTTTTTTTTCTGTTTAGTTGTTTGAGTTCCTTGCATATTCTGGATATTAATCCCTTGTCAGATGCATGGTTTGCAAATATTTTCTCCCATTCTGTAGGTTGTCTTTTTGCTCTGTTAATTGTTTCTTTTGCTCTGCAGAATCTTTTTAGTTTGATATGATTCCATTTGTTAATTTTTTTCTTTCGTTGTTTGTGCTTTTGGGGTCTTATAAAGTCTTTGCCCAGTCCTACTTCCTAAAGTTTTTCCCCTATATTTTCTTTTAGTAGTTTTATAGTTTTAGGTCTTATATTTAACTCTTTAATCCATTTGGGGTTGATTTGGTATATGGTGAGAGGTATGGGTCTAGTTTCATTCTTCTACCTATGGATGTCGAGTTTTTCCAGCACCGTTTATTGAAGAGGCAGTCTTTTCCCCATTGTATGTTCTTGCTACCTTTATTGAAGATCAAATCAAGTCACCTTTATTGTGACTTGATTTCTGGGTTCTCTATTCTGTTCCATTGGTCCGAGTGCCTGTTTTTATGCCAGTACCATGCTGTTTTGGTTGCTACAGCTTTGTAGCATAATTTGAGATCAGGTAGTATAAAGGCTCTGGCTTTATTTATTTATTTATTTTTGCTCAGGATTGCTTTGGGTATCTGGGGTCTTTTGTTGTTCCATATGAACGTTAGGATTGTTTTTTCTATTTCTGTGAAGAATGTCATTGGTATTTTGATGAGGAATATATTGAATATGTAGATTGCTTTGAGTGGTATGGACATTTTCGCAGTGTTGATTCTTCCAATCCAAGAGTATGGAATGTCTTTCCATCTTTTTGTGTCCTTTTTAATTTCATTCAGCAGTGGTTTGTAGTTCTGAATGTAGATATCTTTCACCTTCTTGGTTAAATTGATTCCTAGGTATTTTATTTTATTTTTTGATGACGATTGTAAATGGGCTTGCTTTCTTGATTTCTATTTCTTCGAGTTCATTGTTGGAGTATAAAAATGCTACTGACTTTTGCATGTTGATTTTGTATCCTGCAACTTTACTAAAATCATTTATCGGGCCGGCCCGGTGGCGCACTGCTACAGTGCACCGCTTGGGAGTGCGGCGGCGCTCCCGCCGAGGGTTCGGATCCCACATACAGACCGGTTCCCGCTCACTGGCTGAGCGAGGTGCGGGCGCAGCACCGAGGGTTGCGATCCCATTGCCGGACATGAAAAAAGACAAAAAGGAAAAAAAAAATCATTTATCAGCTCTAAGAGTTTTTTGGTAGAGTCTAGGTTTTTCTATATACAAGATCATGTCATCTGCAAACAGGGACAGTTTGACTTCATCTTTTCCAAGCTGGATGCCCTTTATTTCTTTCTCTTGCCTGAATGGTCTGGCTAGTACTTCCAATGCTATTTTAAATAGGAGTGGTGAGAGTGGGCATCCTTGTCTTATTCCTGTTTTTAAGGGAAAGGTTTTCAACTCTTTCCCATTCAGGATGATATTGGCAGTGGATTTGTCATATGTGGCTTTTATTGTGTTGAGATATTTTCCTTCTATACCTAATTTGCTGAGAGTCTTTACCATGAAGGGAGGTTGAACTTTGTCAAATGCTTTTTCTGCATCTATTGAGACAATCATATGGTTTTTTCTCTTCATTTTGTTGATGTGGTGTATCACATTTATTAACTTGTGTATGTTGAACTACCCTTGCCATGTGTTGCTGTATTGTTTGCTAATATTTTGTTGAGGATTTTGTGTCTATGTCCATCAAAGATATTGGCCTGTAGTTTTTTTTGTTGTATCTTTGTCTGGTTTTGGTATCAGGTGATGCTGGCCTCATAGAATGAGTTTGGGAGAATGGTCTCTGTTTCAATTTTTTGGAACAGTTTGAAGAGAATTGGTATTAATTCCTCTTTAGAAGTTTGGTAGAATTCAGCAGTAAAGCCATCTGGTCCTGGGCTTTTCTTTGTTGGGAGAGTGCTGGTTACTGCTTCTATCTCATTGCTTGTTACGAGTCTGTACAGGTTTTCTTGGTTCAGTCTCAGTTTGAATGTGTCCAGAAATTTATCTATTTTCTCCAGGTTTTTAAATTGTTGGCATATAGTTGTTTATAATAGCCTCTAATGATTGTTTGTATTTCTGTGCTATCAGTTGTGTGTCTCCTCTTCCACTTCTGATTTTTGCTATTTAGGTATTCTTTTTTTTTTTTTTTTTTTTGTAGTTAGCCTAACTAATAATGGTTTGTCTATTTTGTTTATCTTCTAAAAAACCAACTTTTTGTTTCATTGATCTTTTGTATCACTGTTGTCCTGATTTTAATTATTTCTTTCTGTCTATCTGGGGATTGGATCTTTCTTGTTTTTCTAGTTCTTTGAGGTGCAGCAGTAGGTTGTTTATTTGAAATCTTTCTATTCTTTTGATGTAAGCATTTGTTGCAATGAACTTCCCTCTTAGTACTGCTTTTGCAATGTCCCACAAGTTTTGGTGTGATATGTCTTTATTTTCATTAGTTTCAAGAAATTTTTTGATTTCCTGCTTAATTTCTTCTTTGACCTATAGGTTGTTCAAGAGCATGTTGTTTAACTTCCATGTATTTGTATAGTTTCCAGAGTTTCACTTATTATTGATCTCTAGTTTTAAACTGTTGTGGTCTGAGAAGATACTTGAAATGATTTCAATTTTTAAAAAATTATTGAGACTTGATTTGTGACTTAACATGTGGTCTATCCTGGAGAATGTTCCATGTGCTGAGAAGAATGCATATTCTGTGGTTTTTGGATGAAAAATTCTGTAGATATCTGCCAAGTCTAATTGGTCTAAAGCGTAGTTTAAATCCTGTGTTTCTCTGTTGATTTGTTGCCTAGATGATCTGTCCAATGCTGAGAGAGGTGCATTCAGGTCCTGAACTATTATCATATCAGGTTCTGTCTCTTTCTTTAGGTCTAAGAGTGTTTGCTTTATGTATCTGGGTGCTCTGATGTTGAATGTATATATATTTATGATTGTTATGTCTTCTCACTGGATAGATCCCTTTATCAATATATAATGACCTTCTTTGTCTCTTTCTATGGATTTTTGGTTTAAAGTCTATTTTATCTGATATTAAAATAGCTACTTCTACTCGTTTTTTATTTCCATTTGTGTCATATATCTTTTCCATCCCTTCACTTTTAGTTTGTGTGTATCTTTAAAGGTGAGGTGAGTCTCTTGTGGACAGCATATAGTTGGGTCTAGTTTTATATTCCAGTCAGTCTATGTCTTTTGAATGGGGAATTTAATCCATTTACACTTAGGCATGTTATTGAAATGTATTGTCTTACTCCCGATATTTGATTGCTTTTCTTATGGTTGATTTAAATATCTCTTATTCCTTTCTTTCCCTTTTATTGTTTGTCTTCAGTTTTCATCGATTTTTTGAGGTGATATGGTATAGTTTCTTTCTCTTTCCCATTTGCAGATCTGCTCTACCAGTGGTGTTTATTCTTTCTCACATATTTGTGGTGGTGATTATCGTTTCTTGGGTTCCAGGTGCAGGACTCCCTTAAGGATTTCTTGTAGAGCTTGTCATGTGGTGGTGAACTCCTGCAGCTTTTGTTTGTCTGGGAAATATAGTATTTCACCTCCATTTCTGGAGGATAGCTTTGCTGGGTATAGTATTCTTGGGTGGCAGTTTTGTTTATTTTTGCTTTAGTACTTTGAATATATCATCCCATTCTCTTCTGGACTGTAGGGTTTCTGCTGAAATTCTGCTGTTAGTCTAATGAGGACTCCCTTATAAGTGACTTGACACTTTTCTTGCTCTTTTTAGGATTCTCTTTGTCTCTGACTTTTAACAGTTTGACTCCAATGTGTCTGGGAGAGGACCTTTTTGGATTGAATCTGTTTGGGAATCTTTGAGCCTCTTGTATCTGGAAGTCCATGTCTACCAATACCTGGGAAGTTTTCCTCTATTATTTCATTGAATATGTTTTCAATGGCTTTTCCTTTCTCCTCCCCTTCTGGAGTACCTATGATTTGGATGTTTGTGTGCTTAAGGTGGTCTGCTAGCTCTCTTAGATTTTCTTTCTTTCTTTTTTATTTTAATTTATCAATATACATTGTAGTTGATTTTCATGTGCCTTTACCAATTCCTCTTTCCTCCCTCCCTCTCCCCCCTCACCCCCATCAATATCATATTTCTTCACTTGTCTTTTTTTTTTTTTTTTCTTCTGTCTTTTTTCCGTGTCCGGCAACGGATCGCAACCCTCAGTGTTGCCCCCGTACCGGACTGGGACCGGCAA
>NW_007726185.1:867881-893282 GCF_000696425.1 Galeopterus variegatus | reverse complement strand
ACGCTCAGCCAGCGAGCGAGCGGGAACCGGTCTGTATATGGGATCCGAACCCTCGGGCGGGAGCGCCACCGCGCTTCCCAAGCGGCGCACTATCCAGTGCGCCACCGGGCCGGCCCACTTCACTTGTCTTAACAAGTTCAAGGAATTGTTGTGATTGTTGTGTCTTCTTCCCTGCCCCCCCCCCCCACTGCTTGTTTGTATATTTATTTATTTATTTGTTTATTTATTTATTTATTTATAGCTCCCAAAAATAAGTGAGAACATGTTTTGCCTGCTTGGGTAATTTCAAAAAGACCATCTTCAAGATCAGAAATTCTTTCTTCTACTTGCTCTAGTGTGCTGCTTATGCTCTCAGTTGTAGGTTTTATTTCTTTGAATGAGTCTTTCAGTTCCAGGAATTCTGCTACATTCTTTTCATGGTATTTATCTCTTTGTAAATTTCTTCCTTCATGTCCTGGATTGATTTTCTCATTTTGTTGTGTTGTCTAACTGAATTTTCTTATATCTCACTGAGTTTCTTTAAGATTGTTACTCAGAATTCTCTTTCAGACATATCAACAGTTTCCTGTTGTATGGGGTCTGGTATTTGAGAATTATATTGTTCCTTTGATGGTGTCATATTTTCTTGTTTTTTCATATTTCTAGTATGCCTATGTTGATGTCTAGTCATCTGGTAGTTGCTTCTTCTATTACTCTGGGTGGCCTTTGAGGAGAGGGACTCCCTCTTGTAGATTTGTTTTATATTTCCCATTATATGGAGTGTTTTAGTTTTGGTTTTGGGTAGACTCAGTATTTCTGGGTGATGCTGGCAGCTATATCTGTGCAGCTGGGCCCACACAGGTCGATGGGGCTGTTTGGGCAGCTGGATGGCTGGGCCCATGCATGTGGGTGGGGCCACATGGGTAGCTGAATGGCTGGGCCCAGGCAGGGGGCTGGGACCATGTTGGCAGCTGGATGGTTGGGGTCACATTGGTGGCCAGGCGGTTGGGGTCATGTGGGCTGCTGGGGCCACACAGGCAGTTGGAAGGCTAGAGCCATGCAGGTACCTGGCACTGTGCAGGCAACATAGGTCATGGGGTGGGGTGTGCTGCACAGGATGAACTCCTGTGCAGGGAGAAGGGCTACAGCTCTGGGACTGGGCAATGGCATAGGCAACTGCAGTGGTGGTGGGGGCAGGCTGGGGCAGGAGCAGGAGGAGGGTTACCTCTGGGAAGTGCTCACAGCTGAGCAGATTCTTTCCACCACGAAGGAGAATTCATCCTGGTTGATCCTGGTTTGGGAGATCCAGGCTGAAGCTACATGCCTCTCTCTCCTCTACACTACCCTGCTCAGTTTTCATGCTGCACAGGGTCCTCACCAGCCTCCTGCTGCCCTCCCACACTCTCCCACTGATGCTCTCCCTGGAACTTAGGTGTTCTTTCCTTGCTCTAGTCCCTCTCTGTGGGAGGATCATACATTGGGCACCTCTAGTTCACCATCCTGCCGCACCTCTGATCTCTCGGATTGTTCCTTCATTCCATACACATGCACATACACAGATGCCCTAGTAGATCTGGAAGGAATACACTGAGGATGGTCACCTGGTCCTTTATGGATCTTTGTGTTTGATTCTGAACTGGAAGTATGTCTAGGGTTTCCTTTTTGCCTCAGAATTGGTTTCTGTTGCTTTGATTTCTTCAGAAGTGTTTCCTAACTTGGGAAACTTTGGGCAATTTGGATTGTGATATCCTTTCTTGTTCTGATGCTATTAAAGCCTCATTTTTTAAAAATTGTCTTTGATGAGATCTTGGAATTGATTTCTTTTTGGCATACAGTTCTATGAATTTTAACACATGTCTAAATTCATATACCACAAGTCAGGTCATGAAAAAAGTTTCAACAGATTCAAAATAATTGAAATTATATCAACTATCTTTTCCAACCACAATGGGATAAAACTAGAAATCAATATCAAGTGAAACCTTGGAAACTACACAAATACATGGAAATTAAACAACATGCTCCTAAACAATGAATGGGTCAAAGAAGAAATTAAAAAGAAAACTTAAAAATTCCTGGAGACAAATGAAAATGAAAACATTACATACCAGAACCCAGGGGAATACAGCAAAAGCATTTCTAAGAAGGGCATTTATAGCAATAAACACCTATGTCAAAAAAGTAGAAAGACTTCAAATGAACAACCTAACATTATACCTCAAGGAACTAGTAAAACAAGAACTAACCAAATCCAAAATTAGTATATGGAGGAATATAATAAAGATCAGAACAGAAATAAATGAATTCGAGATTTAAAAAAAACAATACAGAAGATCAATGAAACAAAGAGTTGGGTTTTTGGAAAGATAAACAAAATCAATAGACCTTTAGCTAAACTAGGAAAGAAAAAAAGAGACAAGACTCTAATAAATAAAATCAGAAATGAAAAAGGAGACATTACAACTTACACCACCAAAACCCAAAAGATCATGAGACTATTATGAACAATTATACACTAACAAACTGAAAGGTCAAGAAGAAATGGATAAATTCCTGGGCACATACAACCTATCAAGGTTGAATCATGAAGAATTAGAAAATAAACAGACCAACAGCAAGTAACAAGCTTGAAGTTTCCCAACAAAGAAAACCCTAGGACTAGACAGCTTCACTGCCTAATTCTACAAAACATTTAAAGAAGAACCAATACCAATTCTAAAACAAACTCTTCCAAAAAGTTGGAGAGGAGGGAATACTCCCAAACTCATTCTAAAAGAGTAACATTACCCTCTCAGGCCAAAACTGGAAAAGGACACAATTAAAAAAAGAAAACTACAGACCACTATCCCTAATGAACATAGATGCAAATAATCCTCAACAAAGTATTAGCAAACTGAATTCAACAGTGCGTTAAAAAGATCATTCACCACAACCAAGTGGGACTCATCTCGGGGTTCAACATACATAAATTAATAAATGCGGTACATCACATCAACAGAATAAAAGACAATAACCATTTGATCATTTCGATAGACACAGAAAAAGCATTTGATAAAATTCAATACACTTCATAATAAAAACACTCAACAAATGAGGTAAAGGAGTGAAATCAACACAATAAAGTCCATATATGACAAACCCACAGCTAATATAATGAATAGACAAAAGTTGAAGGCTTTTTTTCTAAGATCTGGAAAAAGATAAGGATGCCCACTTTCCCCATTCTTACTCAACATAGTATTAAAAGTTAATAGCCAGAGGAATAAAGCAAGAGAAAGCAATAAAGAGCACCCAAATTGGAAAGGAAGCAGTCAAACTATCTCTACCTGCAGATGACATGATCATACACATAGAAAACCATAAAGACTCCATCAAAAAATTACTAGAACTAATGAATTCAGTACAGTGGCAGAATACAAAATCAACATACGAAAATCAATAGTCATATATGCCAGTAACAAAATATATGAAAAAGGAATCAAGAAAGCAATTCCATTTACAGTAAGCTCCTGAAAAATGAAATTACTTAAGAATAAGTTAACCAAGGAGGTGAAAGACTTCTACAATGAAAACTATGAAACATTGGTGAAAGAAACTGAAGAAGACAATAAATGAAAACATATCCCGTGTTCATGGATTGGAAGAATTAATATCACCAAAATGTCCGTACAACCCAAAAGAATCTACATATTCAATGCAATTCCTATCAAAATACCAATGACTTTTTTCACAGAAATAGAAAAAACAATCTTAAAATTTGTATGGAACCACAAAAGACCCTGTATAACCAAAGCAATTTTGAACAAAAAGAATAAAGCTGAAGGCATCACACTACCTAACTTCAGGTATACTATAAAGCTACAGTAACCAAAACAGAATGATACTGGCATAAAAACAGACAAGTAAACCAATGGAACAGAATAGAGAGTCCAGAAATAAATTTATGCATTTACAACCAACTGATTTTTGGCAAAGGTGCCAAGAACATACATTGGGGAAAGGACAGCCTCTTCAATAAATGGTGCTGTGAAAACTGGATATCCACATGCAGAAGATATAAATAAACCCCCACTTCTCACCATATACAAAAAAATCAACTCCAAGGGGATTAAAGACCTAAATTTAAGATCCATAGCTATGAAACTACCAGAAGAAAATGTAGAAAACTACATGAAATTGGATTGGGCAGGGCTTTTTGGAATGAGACTGTGAAGGCACATGTAACTTATGCAAAAATAGACAAATGGGACTATATGAAACTAAAAAGTTCTGCACAGCAAAGGATACAATCAACAAAGTGAAGGGACAATCTACAGAATGGGAGAAAGGGTTTGCAAACTACGCATCTGACAAGGGGCTAATATCCATAGCATGTAAGGAACTTAACTCAGCAGCAAAAAACAAACAAAACAAACAACAAAAAAGCAAATAACCCAATTTTAAAAATGGGAAAGGACCTGAACAGACATTTCTCAAAAGAAGATACAAATGGCCAACAGGCACATGAAAAAATGCTCAACATCACTAATCATCTAGGAAATGCAAATTAAAACCACAGTGAGATATCATCTTACTCCAGTTAGAATGACTGTTATCAAAGACAGAAAATAACAAATGCTGGTGAGGATGCAGGAAAAAGGGAACACTCCTATATTGTTGGTGGGAATGTAAATTAATACAGCCATTATGGAAAACAGTATGGAGATTCCTCAAAAGACTAAAAATTGAACTACCTTATGACCCAGCAATTCCACCACTGGGTATATACCCAAAAGAAATGAAGTCAATATATCAAAAAGACACCTGCACTCTCAAGTTCATAACAGCACTATTTACAATAGCCAAGAGAGAGAATGAATCTAAGTTTTCATCAACAGATAAATGGATAAAAAAAAAAAAACTATGATATACAATATACTACTACTCAACCATAAGAAAAAATTAAAGTCTGTCATTTTCAGCAACATGGATGGAACTGGAAACCATCATGTTGAGTGAAGTAAGCCAGACACAGAAAGACAAATACATGATCTCACACATATGTGGAATCTAAAAAAAAAAAAAAAGTGGTTCCCGTAAAAGTAGAGAGTAGAATAATGGTTACTAGAGGCCAGGAAGGGAAAGGGGTGGGGCAGTGAGGGAAAGTAAGTGGTGGATTAACAGGTACAAACCTGCAGGTAGATAGGTGTTCTAAGCTGACTAGAGCTAATAATATTATACTGTATATTTATAAGTAGCTAGAAAAGATCTTGCCTGTAATCACCACATGTTAGAGTACAGATAAATCAGAGCCTTTATCCAATACTGGTGGACACGTAAAATGGTGCAACCACTTTGAAAAACAGCTCCTCAAGGGGTTAAACATAGAGCTGCACCGGATGACTCAGCAATTTCACTCCTACCTATATACCCCAAAGAAATGAAAACATATGTCTACACACAAATTTGCACATGAATGCTCATGGCAGCATTATTCCCAATAGACAAAATGGGAAAACAACTCAAATGCCCATCAACTGATAAAATGTGCTATATCCATACAATGGAATATTACTCCGTCATAAAAAGGAGTGAAGTACTGATACATGCTACAGTGTGAATGAGCCCTAAAAACAATATGCAAAGTGAGAGAAGCCAGTCACGAAGATCCATAATGTATGATTCCATTTAAATGAAATGTCGGGCAAATCCGTAGAGACAGAAAGCAGATCAGTGGCCACTAATTAGGGGCCAGGCAAGGAAATGGAGTGGCTGCGAGTGGGTATGGAGTTTCTACCTGGAGTGATGAGAATTTTATTGCAATGGTTGCACAGGCCTGTGAATATACTAAAACCACTGAAATGTGTGCTTTAAGTAGGTGAATTTCACGGTATGTGAATTATATCTCCTAGAGATGTTTTAGAAAGATTGAGAAGGAACAAACTCCTCTTCCTCTTGGTTAGTCTTTAAGTAACTGGTCCCATCTTGTCATTTTCTCAGCTGGTTTCCACTCTTCATCCTCATCCCTGTGACCATCTCTTAGCCTTTGATCCTGGTGCTCCTTACGAGGCCTAAGCTAACTTGAACCATGAACGGGACCTAGGACAGTACCTGATCCAAACTCTGAGAGCACAGTAGATCTTGACTCTGCTCCTCCCACCCTCCAGGACACTCAGAGTATGTCTGCTGCTAGGCTCTACTGGTTTCCATGTTTGCATACGAAACACATCGGATATGCGTGACACTGCATTTTTTCCAGACTGTTTTCATTTCTTATCGCACCACCCCTGAGACTTATGTCAGGCAGGTAGTTCAGAGATCCACTCAGGGATTCATTCAATGTCGTGTCTTGTAAATTATAAAGCCAGGCCCCAGGCTCTAAGGTTTACTTCCTAATCTCATACTTTGTCTATCTCTTTTGAATGGAAGATTTCAATCCTTGATAAAAGCAGCTTTTATATTTCTATCTACTTAGGCTCATGTTGACCTGTGTCCGGTTCAATTTTCTATATTAATCACCTGTCAAACTGCACCAAGTAGAATGCCTCAGGACTTCAGGGCCTGAGTTGAATTCATAGAAATTTTCTCCCAATACCTAGAATTTGACCAGTATTACTTGTTGCCACAAAGCCGGTGAAACTTGGCCGCATATTTTAGGAATATAAAGGTTAAATTGTTCTTTATGGTACTTAGTTATATACTATTATTACTTCTTGTTCTCTATATCAGATAATCTGCTAGAGGCCTTCACTTACCTGTTTGGTAGGAATAAATCACCTGGTCCTCTTTGGGGCACCACCCTCCTGCTCCTTAGGGTAGTACAGGAGTTTTAGGGTCTTCTGTCTCCTGAAACATCTAAAGAAGGGATCTCTAATCACCTGTGCACACTGTTCACCTGTCTGGTCCTGTGAAGGCAAGCAGCTCAGCTGGTTCCATGTGGACCTGGGGCATGGGGGACTTTGCAGAGTGTGGAAGCTCTGGGACCAAGGGCCCAGTCTTATTGTATCTTCCATTCCTGGCTATATAACAGCAGGGCGCTGGTCATTGTCACTCCAGGACCACACAGGTCTTCACCAACTTAGGAGAATTCCTTAAAACTGTCTCTTATTACTGGGTTGGCCCATTTCTTCCTCTCCAATCCTTGGAGTCCTTTCCTGCCTCAGGCTCCTACAGGAAATGAGTGGGCTTCCCTTCTCACCCCTCCAAAAGAAGCCCAGGTTGGGGGCTGTCTTCTAGCTTTTGGGTCCTCCACTTTTGCTCTAAAGCTTCTGAAGCGAGGAACATGAAAGCATCCCTACCTTCTTGAAGGGGAAAGGATCAGTACCTACTTGATATCCCCAAATAGAATTGAACTAGGTGACATTTACAAAGTATGCAGAACAGTACCTGGCACATATAAACAGTGTTAAATAAATTCTTTTAGGTGTGTTCTCATGAGCGGGAGCAAGGGCAAACCTAGGGTTGCTAACTTTCTGCCTTTTTCCTCTAGAAATCCGTAAATATCTTAAATTCCTTCAAAAAAGGGAGTGCAGCCCAACGGCAGGTGCAAAGGTGACCTAGAATAAATTATACCATAGTTCGGTTACAAGACAGATGATTTTCTGTTTCAGATTTGTAAATACTTTTAATGAGGCCATCAACATCACAATGAGTGGGCAAGTTTATGAAAATATCACCAGTCACAATGCCAGCGAATATCAGTTTTTTACTTCTGGCATGTAAGTATCTATACTGGACACTTCGCTCCAAAGTTCAAAGATTTCAAGTCTTTTTCTTTAAAAAAATACATTGAAGCTTTTAATACCAAGAATGTTAACCTATTTTATTCTTTCTTTAAATAGAAAAAGCTTCACAATAAGCTCAACAGAGATTTTACCACCGTGTTCACATGATTTCCAATCTTCCAAACTTCAATTTGGTAGTGCTTACACCTATGTAATCAAAAGTCAGGTTAGTGACTCATCCCGTCATACCAGAGGCTCTACTCAAACTTTGTTGATATGAACCCTCACAAACACTTAGGACACAGTAATGATTTAACTAGAATCACATTAGGATCTGTATTTTAAATGGGCTTGGAATTAGTTTAAGTTGCTGCTAATTCTTTAAGTTATTGTTGGCTTAAATTGTTAACCATTAGAATAAAATTAAACTGACTCACTCTGATGAAAAGTTCATGTTCGCCAGGATAGACTATTAACGTGGACTTTAGGAACTTATAATTCAAAGAGATGGCAATGTTTTAAACAAACCTGATTTCCAATCTGCTCTCTTATTTAAGAGGAAAATACCAATATACCAATATGCTTGTATATCCCATCATAAGTATAAAATCCCATCACAAGTATAAAATGCAATGTTGCATATTTGCATTTAAAATGTGTACTTACTTGACAAGTTGTAGGATGTAACCCTAGAAAGTCAAACTCAATTTACCTGTTTGAACAATTGTTATTCTAGAAACCATTTCAACTTTAATTTCTTCTTCCCGCTTTTGCCTGATTGGTTTAGGACGATGGCTGTGCCGAAGTGAAGGAATTTGAAGATATTTCACCCAACACAGTTAACATGGCTCTGCAAATCCCGCAGTATTTCCTTTTGACCTGTGGCGAGGTGGTCTTCTCTATCACTGGACTGGAGTTTTCATATTCTCAGGTTTCTTGTTCATTGTTTTTATCACACTTCTGCTAGAGCCTTGCCTTCAGAAAATGCTGCTGGGACTTCATTTAAATCAGGGATAGCTGTGTCTTCAGTTTTAAAGAATTCTGGAAAGCACTATGGTATCTTCCATAGAACAAGGTCTTTGAGATCACCAAGTCTTGGTCTTTACTGAATAAGGCTATTACTCTGTTCAGCTTTGTGTGTCTGTATTCTAGTGTCATACGCTGGAGATTTAGAGTCCTTAGGAGGAAAAACTGTAGTAATGACTGCCACCAAGGTCATGACAGTCAGTGGATGCTAACATTCTGAAACATTTCAGTGGGACACACTCTTCATAGAAGTGCTCATTTACAAGTCTGTGTCCTCCTTATCTTCAATGTTGGGCTGAGGTCTCTTTGTAGCTCCCGATAAACACATCAGATTAGGCCTAGCTTTAAAAACAAGTTAAAAAATAATGTTGCTTTTAAGTGCATTAGACTAATGAGGCAAATTTTGTTGATACCCAAATCAGAGCTTAATTTCTGAACTATTTTGTCAAAACTACAGTGATAGTTATTGTATCCCACGATGCCTAGTACCCTCAATTTTTTGTGGTAAAGATGGTAAATATGAGTCAGAGAGTCCGTTTCTGTGATGACCTCACAGTCTAATAAAGGAGATGACTATAATACAGGTGACAAGAGTTTGAAGGGAGACTTTGGTAAGGGGGCAGGAAAGCCACAGAAGAGCAAGCTTGCAGCCCAGACAGCAGCCTCCATGTGGGGGAAGAACATGCCAGATGGCTTTGCTTGGACACACTTCTGTAGACAGAGTCAGTTCATCTGTACATTTGCCCAATTAACTAAGAGGACAACTTTGCAAGCGTGAAGAGAGTGACACACAGGGACTCTTGTATGCTCATACAATGTGAGTGTTTGGTATCTTGCTACCCAAGTGATGACCCTTTTAACATTTAAACCAACCTGACTTTTATATGCAACGAAATGAATGAATGAAATGAATCAGTGAGTTGTGTCCTCCTGCCCTGGGGCTGAGATCTAGATTGGAATTCCCTCTGCTTTGCCTCCTCAGGCTCCTTCCAACATGAAGTCGGTGCTGCAGGCAGGGTGGCTGCTGACAGTGGCTGTTGGCAACATCATTGTGCTCATTGTGGCAGGGGTTGGCCAGATCAGCAAACAGGTATGCACGGGGTGGGAAAGCAGGCTGCGTGCGCCTCTTCTTGTCTGTTAGTGGTCATCATGACGACCCTCCCAGCCATAGTTTGGGCTAATGGCTAGATAAAACTGCCAGACCAGTCAGATAGGGCTGTTACCAAATTGCCTTATGGCAAAGTTTCTGATGATTCTTCTTATATCCACATGGTATTACACAGTTGGAAACTGGTGATCAAAATAAACTGATAGGGTTAACATACGCACACCGTAATGTGGTTTACTATCACAAAGGAAACATCTTTCCTAGCTTCAGTGAATGCAGCTTAATAGCCCCAAACCAGATACATTATCGACAAACTTTCATAATTCCTGAAGCTAAAGCCATTCTAGAGATGGTTGTAATTTTACCAGCTAAAATAAAGCAAGGGCTTTTCCAATACTCAAACACTTTCCTTCAGCACTGTAGCGTATCCACCTCATCAGAGAGTTGTCTGTTACACCATCAGTTTCATTACTTCCTGCACTGACTGTCATGAGAGGGTGACTAATGCTGCATGCTCAGGAGCTCAGGGTGTTGCCAGGGGACGATATGGGGGTCTTAACTTGGCACAGTTCAGTTCATTCTTTTTCCGTCAAGGGTACTGCTTGTGTTCTCTTGGTCTCCATCCTTCAGACCAGCCAGGTGTCCCAAGGCTCTGATTTTTCAGAAATTTTCTCTCCTCTCTCCCAAGCCTGTGTTTCTGCACCCCAGAGCTATTGGGAAAAAATGTGATCTGCATACTTGGGCATTCAAGAAAAGCTGCCCTTCTTTTTCTAAATTAGTTGCCGACCAGTTTTCCATAACCATTTAATTTCATAGCACCTTCCACCTGGACAGAGCAAGAGAATGTGCATGCAACATGTACGTGAGTAAGACCTGTATTATTTTTGTGTTTTTTTCATTGTCTCAACTCCAATTCCTTCACAGTGGGCCGAGTACGTTCTGTTTGCCTCATTGCTTCTGGTCGTCTGTATAATATTTGCTGTCATGGCTCGATTCTACACTTACGTCAATCCAGCAGAGATTGAAGCTCAGTTTGATGAGGATGAAAAGAAAAAGAGCCCAGAAAAGATGAACCCGTATTCCGTGGTGGGGTCCATCTCCCAGACACAGATGTGAAGGAAACAAGTGGAGGACGGGCTGGGCCCAGCACCTGCCCTGACCTCTGTCCCCAGGTGGCAGGACACTCCACTGGATGGCTTTGATGGGGAAGACTTCAGAATGGTGAACTAAACCAAGAAAGCAATGAATCTAACACTCTGGAAGAAGTCTTTTTTTTTTTTTTTAAGTCTTATTTAAAGCACATAGACACAGACACACACACACCTTACAACACTGAGCATATACCCTGCATTTAACTCCTTTCCTACCACACGAATGAAATATTTTGGACTAACTTCATTTTGAAAGGGTAACAAAGTTCCATATTGTTTGTGCTCTAACACTCTTATGAAAACAATGTGAAACGAGGCAGGAGCCAGTGCCAAAAGTGAACTTACAGGTTTTACAATGGTATATAGTAAGTGCCGGCTAGTATTAACTGATAACCTTACCTTTTGGTTTTTTGTTTTGTTTTTTCAGTCCCTACCTCTTTTTAAATTATGCATAACTCAAAAGACCTCTCAGGCGAAGGCCAGTAATGATTTTTGAAGTTTCAGTGGCATGAAATAAATTCCTGTTCTTAAGAGTAGGCGTTCGTGTGTCTTTATGTTCGGTAAGAAATCTTTAATATGCCATCTGATTATAAAAGCAGGACACCCTCATTAAAATTTCATCAGAAGGTGATAAAATCATTCACAAAAGCACATATAATAAATCCCGGGACGTGAAACATCAAGGTTTACTTCCTGGTCCTATTTTTCCCAGGGAGATAAATACATATACACATTTTCTCTTGATTGCTAGGACCTTCTATGTGCATAGTTGTGTATCATCTCATAGTGTTTTTCTCAATACTCAGGAGCGTTTTTCTGCTTGAGTAAAAATTCTTCCGAAATATCGTAAACACTCGATGCCTAATACATTCCGCAGATATTTATCATTTAACCATCCCAGGTATCAGAGCCAAAATGATTCTGTTTTGGCATTCCTACACGAACAAGCAACAGCTCTTAGAAAAACTTGCGCCCAGCTCTGAAGACTGACACTGGTTCCTGGATCAGGAGGAAAATCCCACATTTGGCTTTGAAGGTGCTTCGTACACAAACTTATCACTGCACTGTGGAGGCTGAATTGACAGGGAGACTCAGAGTCCGGAGTGGGAAACGCAGATGTGGTGATCAAATCTTGCTTCACACCTTTCCTTACCTTAGGATCAAGTCCTATCTCTTAACTAGGGCGCACGAGGCTCGCTCTTTCTCTGGACACATTTCCTTTCTCTCCGCACACTCGGATTCAATCAGCACTGAGCATCTTTGCATTCCTGGAGTGCACCAAGTTCTCATTCCCAGATCAAAGGCAAAGAAAAATCACATCCTGAGCACATTCTCCCTACCCACCGCCCCATCCCATCCACCCGGATAAGTCCTCTTCATCCTCATGCCACTTCTTCCAGGACTTTGTTAGATCGTATCCCTGCTCTGAGCGCCCACCACACACCATTACACCCTCACGTTGCACGGCACTGACTGTATCGAGAGTGCCCAGCTTCCCCAGACTGAAAGGACTCTATGCATCTCGTTCACCATTCAATCTCCAGAACGTGGCAGATGTTCTATTTGTTAAATAAACATCGTAAACCTCTTGGGCTATGAGACATGAGATTGGAGAGGCAGAGAACTGAACAAATTAATTGAAATTTAATCAGAGTGTGATTTGAATGAGCCTAATTAACAAACTCTAGTGTGAAAGACTAGAGGTCAGGGACTACTAATTTTGCACCCTGACGGTTTCTACCCTCTAATCTGCATATCGTGCCTTTGATGAGGGAGACCCACAGTTACAGTGATGAGCACTCAGTTCTCATTGCCCCACTCTTGACAATCAATGAAAGAGAACGAAACCCTCGAAAGAGATTCTCATCCTAACTCTTCTTAAAGCTGCTGAGAAACTTTGGGCAACTCTTGGTCTTTTAGATCCCATCTTCTCTCCTATGAAATAAAGAGGACACTAGACAACCTGAGGCCTTAAAAGTCCTTTGTTTGAGGATGTCTTGCACACAACAGGCTTCCAAATATTTGAATAAAGGACATTGTCATGCCCGCAACCAACTCTGGTACTAACACTGCAGTGTGCTTTACGCATGGATGGAAATGGCACCTACGGGACTTTCTTGAAAAGGGCACAGAGGGGAGCTTGGTCCCTCTGCCCATCAGTTTTGACTTTTTGGAGCAATCCCCCTACTGGCTTTTATTTGACCTTTTCTGCCAAGCATGATCAAGGCTGACAGATGCCAACATGGGTGTTCTCTTCACAAGACCTCAGACAGTGGCAATCGTCATGGGGTCAGGGTGACAAAGGGAAACACATGAGGCCACATCAATAACCTCTGCACTTCTGCCCTTTCCTAGCCACCGTTAATCTAAAAAAAAATTAGAGAAAAATATCTCCAAATATGTTGAATTTATTCGGGGATAGAAAATAAGATTATAATCCAGGATGCGTACCATGGCAAGCCACAAGTGCATTCGGTGAGGGGAGGTAAGAGAAAGCTTCTATTGGCAAAAAGGGAGAGGTTCATGTAAGCTGCTTGGAAGTAGAGTTCATGAGTTTCAGAGGCTCAAAGTCAGATTTGTCATTAGCTTAGCAGTAGAGATGCCATTACTGGGCGGTTTCTTCTTGGAGCATCTTGTCTGAATTACTGTATTTCTTGCTTTGTTGTTTTTATTTATTTATTTATTGAAACATAATCGGTCATACATATTTGTGGGATACAGAGTAGAATATCAATACCTGTGTGCAATAGGTGATGCTCAAATAAGATTAGTATATTCATCATTACAAAACATAATCATTCTTCGTGTCTATTAACCAGTTTCTGCAGTTCTAAAGAATATCTAGTGATAAACCTGTCACAGAAACACGTGTGTATGTGCAAAGCAGGAGATACATGAAGGATGTGAAGGGATTTCTGATGGGTTTTAGAAAATCCTTGGAAACGGTTCTTATCTCCGACAAGCAAGCATGATCCCCCTTCCTTTGTGCCTTTCCCGGCCCTGTTCTGTCTGGGTCTGACAGAAAGTGACTTCATCAGCTTTCACACAACCCACTCCTTTGTGCCTTACACCTTTCTCTAAATTGCATGCTGATCAGTGCATAGTCAAATAACACACTTCAACATGGGCTGGGAGAGCTGGGGGAAGCCCCTGGAATGGAAATGCTTTCACTGGACACAGCAGGACTTCGTAGCTCCTATCTGAAAGCCAGAGTATTTTGAGAAGTGTTTACGATGTACGTACGAGTATTTTTCAGGTCGGCTATTGTTGTCTTACTTCCACATGCCCACAATTTTTTTTTTTCATTTTGTGAATGATCTTTCAGGACACTAAAATATTTATTTTGAAGTCTCCTTTAGACTTTATAAAATTGCTTTAGTAAACGTTATGTTCAAGTTTGATTTGGGTTGACTACTTTAGCCATAGATTTTGTCATGCATCGTGGAATTTTTTTTTAGTAGCCTCATTTTTGTTTAATGACAAACAAGAGTGGTTAACCTTTATGGGACACTGAATATGTGCAGACAGCATGCTAAGCACTCTCCTGAATTAAGTTTACAAGCACGCAGTCCTTGCGACAGCTCTGTAATATGGATTACGTTCCACAGAGGAGAAAACAGGCACAGAGAGACCAAGTAACCTGCCCACGGCCACACGCACGGTCTGGCTCCAGAGCCCAGGCTGCAGCAGTACACAGACCTGCCACCCACTGCCAATGTTTAATGGATGGTGTGGATTAGTTCCATTTTAATCCTTATAACAACACTAAGGAAGGGTTTATTACTCCCATTTTAGAGATGAGGAAACTGAGGAATAGCCAGCTTTAGTAACTTGCTTGAGGCCATATACCCAGCAACTGGCTGAGCCAGAACTTGAACCCAAGCACGTCTGAGCAAAGACAAAGACCTGCCTCTTAACCACTAGGCTGTACTGTCTCCTTTCTCATACAAAAAGCAAATGCGTGATGGCTGAGGCCATGAAAGTGGGCGAGGGCAAGGCAAAGCGGTGGCTGGAGGGCCTCAGAAGGGTGACTGGCTCCTTGAAATCCAGGACGGAGCCGCAGGGCCGGCTGGAGGAGAGGCTGGAAAACCCTGCTCTCGCAGGACTAGCCAGAAGCCATGAAGCGTGTTTACCTTCTTAGATGGAGTCAGGGCCTCCTATGAGGATGCCATTAGCCACCCCTCCCCCCAACCTGGTTTGTAAATGCCCCCATTGCCAATGGGAGTTCCAGTGGGTGACTCCTCCAGCAAGGTCATGGTGATTAGCTCTGATGTCACCATGCAGAGGGGCAGCTGCTTGGGGGCAGAGTGAGCGAGAGCCACAGGAGGAGTGGCCGGTGGCAGGGCCGGAGAGGAAAGGAAGGCAGCGAAGTCCCTGGGCCTACAGCAAGGGCAGCAGAGAACGTGCAGTCTCTTTTATTTATTTTTAAAATTGTGATAAAATACACACAAGATACAATTATCATTTTAACCATTTGTAAGTGTCCAGTTCAGTGGCATTAAGAACATTCACACTGTTGGGCGACCCTCCCTACCACCCGTCTGCAGAGCTCTTTTCATCTTCCCGAATGGAACTCCATGCTCACGAAACTCCCTGTGTCCCCTCATCCCGGAGCCACCAGTGTGGGAGAAACGAAGAAACATTTCTCTCTGCACTTGCCTGCATCCTGTGATGTCGCGGGCTTGTGGGCTTTCTAGAGAGTGTCCTGTGCATCAGGGGCTTCTGTCTCAAACCCTGACTGAAGTCAGTAAATGGGAGAGAGTCCGGGCCTGCTGGGCTCCCAGGTTCATTAGCAGGGACATGGCCACCTCCGCCTGTGCAGCCGGAGGGGGCTGGCTTTTCATCTCAGCCTCCCCACAGCTTCTGGAGATTCAGAGCCACCTGCGTTTTTATTTGATCTAATGTCCAGCTTGTCCTAATGAGACTCCTAGTCTACATGTGTCTAAAGACACAAAAGGAACAGGAACTGAATCTGGTAGGTTGCTATTCTGGGGCCCCTGGAATAGAGAGCCATGCACTTCTTAGGGCCAAGTGTTCTAGAGGCCCATGTACAGCCCTTCGAGCTTCCTGCTTTCTGGGAATCAGAGGATTAATCCAAACAGATGACAGACTTTGTGCTTGGGAACCATCCTGTCCTTGGTGATGAGTCAAGACAGGTGTTTCACTTAACAGTTTCCATTTCACAGGGGGCCCCATCGCCACAGGTAAGAGAGAGAAGGGAGGTTCAGGCCATCTGTCACAGAACCCAGGTTGACATATGTCCCCAGCTTTGCAGTGGCCAGCAGATGGGACCAAGAGCCCCTTCCCGAAGATGTGCCTTTAGGCACAGACGACTTCTTAGCCCCCTGCTGCCTCCTGCTGTTAGCCTGGATTGTGGTCTTCAGTAAGACTGAACTTCAATAAAACTAAACTTCAGTAAGTCATTGGTCTGACTTAGGTTCTTGGTTCGGTTCACAAACCTGGAAAGGATTCTTAACAGGTGCCACTCAGAAACGAAAAGTCACAACCCATGTGTGTCCAATAACTATTTACTAAGGACCTGCAGCAGCCATCCCGGGAGAGAGAGCCTGTGTGTGTGTGTGTGTGTGTGTGTGCACGTGTGTGGGTGTGAGTGTGTGCACGTGTGTGTGCACGTGTGTTGCGTGTGAGTGTGTGCACGTGTACATGTGTGTGTGTTGCATGTGAATGTGTGCACGTGTGTGGGTGTGAATGTGCACGTGTGTGGGTGTGGTGTGTGCACGTGTGGGTGTGCACGTGTGTGTTGTGTGTGCGCACACGTGTGTGGGTGCACGTGTGAGTGTGTGCACGTGTGTGGGTGTGTGTTGTGTGTGTGCACACGTGTGTGGGTGTGTGTGCACGTGTGTGGGTGTGCGTGTGAGTGTGTGCACGTGCGTGTATCAGTCTTCCCTAAAGAGCTTACAGGAAAGACAAAACGAGAGAAACATATGAACCCAGTAAGATCCAAAATCAGTAGCCGAGGGCAGGGGCTCAGAAACCACGGCAGTGATCAGCGTGGGACGGGAGGAGAAAATGAGTGCAGCAGGCTTTCCACACTGGGGTCCAGAAGGTTCCTCAGGTGAGTGGAGCTCCGTGAGCAAAGAAGCAGCGACTTGGGGGCGAGTTGCCTGCAGGTGGGCGGGGAAGGGGAGAAGCAGACCCACTGCTGGAGCCCCTGGAGCGGGGCGACCACTTACTCCAGGTGGGCTGGGCCGGTGGCAAGTCAGCTGGTCTTGGGCGAGAACACAGAAGCCGAGCTCTGTGACCTTGGGCAGGCCGCTGCAGGAGCCAGCGTTAGCATTTGTACGATGGAGACAGTGCCCGCTTCCCAGGGTCGGTGTGAAGCATTCACGGCACTGAGAGCTGGCCCAGTCGAGCTGTGACCCTGTGCTGTTCTTCCAGCACATGCTCCCAGAGCATTGCATGGGCCAGACGCCACCCAGGCACTTGGGATGCATCTGAGAACAACCACCACCAAAAAACCCAGACCCCCGCTTTTGTGCATACTTGCATTCCAGCAGCAGCAGATGGACCATAAGCGATAAATGTGGTAAATAAGGAGATGATGGGAAATTCTGTAGTATGGGAGAAGGTGTCAGGTGCTATGGGTTAACAAAACAGAGCACCGGGATAGAGGGTGCAATTTTGCAAGGGATGGTCAGAGGGCGCTTCATGGGAGGTGGCGTTTAAGCAACCACTTCAAGGAGGTGAGGGAAGCCATCACAGGGACAGCTGAGGACAGACAGTGCCAGGCAGAGGAACAGCCACTCACAGGCCCAAGGCAGAGCACTCTCCAGTCTTCGAGAAGCAGCGAGAAGCCAGCTCACAGGGGTAGCGGGAGCAAAGGGAGTGGTGGTTGGTGGTGGCGGAGACAGAAGAGAGTGCGGATTTCATGGGGGCCTTGTGGGGGCCATTGTGAGGACTTCGGCTTTGAAGAAGTCTCCAGAGGGATTTGAGCAGAGAAATCACAGGGACCGACTGCTGCTGTGTCAGTTTCCCTCGAGCTGCTGTCTTAAGCATAAACTGAAAGAGGCCAAGGGTGGAAGCAGTTTCCCAGGTGACCTTCCAGCAGGGTGGCTCAGCCCAGAGGGTGGCAGTGAGGTGGCAAGAAGTGGTGGGCTTCCGGGTACACTTCGGAGGTAGATAGAGCCAACAGGATCCTCTGATGGACTGAATGTGGGGGACGAGAGAAGGAGAGGTGCTCCTTTCAGCATGGCCTGTTCTGAGGGCTTCTAGTGTTTTACCTCATGTAATACTCTGAGCAGCCCTGGGCGGTAAGTGCCATCAGCACCCCCATGCCGCAGATGAGGAAACTGAGGCACGCTGCCGTTCAGTAACTGGCACGAGATCCAACAACTCTGTAAGTGACAGAGAGAAACCAGGCTTTATTGTGACTCTGTTCTCTCACATTCCAGAAGTTCCCATGCTAGGGAGGAAATGGAGTCGATGTTTGCTCCCAGCAGAAAGAGAAGTAACTGCAACAGTCTGTGGTTAGAAATAGGAACCACAGCTGGGAAGTAGGAAGCTCAAGTTTCCGTCTGTCTTCTTGGTTACCTGGTCTAGGTATAAACTTCCAGTCCATAAACATATCAAGGTTTAACTGCTAAGAAGAGCATGTTCTCTTCTCTCTCTCTCTCTCAGCTCACCTTCATGTTTCTTCAGAAGGGACTTGAGGAAGACCTTGAGAGACAGGCACCCCTGTCTGCAGCCAGAAGGAGCCAGGTTCACCAACCCCAGTCCACAACGAGCCGCACTCCATTTCAGGAAATAGTTTGGAATTGTGGTCAAAACACAGGTTGTAGAATCCAGTATTTGGTTTTGAAGTCCCTATTTCACCTCTTATGGGCTGTGTGATAAATGGGCAAGTCAATAGAATTCTGAGCCTCAGTTTTCTCATCTGAAATACGGAGGCAGTGGTAGTGTCAAGCCCTGAGAGATGCTGTAAAAATGTAATGTAAGGGTCCCAACCATCCCCATTTGCCTGGGACTGAGGGGATTCCTGGGACAGTCCTAGACCAACAAGGATGAGTTGGTCACTCGAATTTAATGAAATTATATATAGAAATTGCTTGGGCTTGGTGCAGCGCATGGCATACAGTAAGTGCTCTGTAAGTGCTAGCCATTATTTCATTCCTTCAACAGCAGATATTTAGTAAGCACCTACTGTGTACTAAATGCTGTCTGGGGCACAAAATAGATAAAGCCCTGCTCTGGTGGAGTTCACGGGCATTAATGAGTACCCAGACCAAATCCTCAGGGTCCACCTGTGCTTGGATTAATAGTGGGGATGGGCTCTAAGTGAAAGGACAAAAGTCAGGCAGGGTTGGGCTCTGGGAGGCGGCTCTTACACTTCTCTCAGCTGTCCCCCAGCAGAAGCCACCAAATAAACAGTCACCTCAGTGGCTTCTTTTTTTAAAAAAAAGGAAGCCTGAAGCTGGATAGCCTGGGGACTGGTCAAATGACCACAGGCGTTTTGCCACATGGCTGTGGGCAAGCCCAGCTGCCCCAACCTTTCCTTTTGACCGAGTGAGGTCATGGTAAACTGTTTGTCTGGAAGTTCCCCAGCTTGGCCACAAGATGGCAGAAGAGCCCATTTGTGGGAAAATGTGACAACAAAGGCTTTTGTAAACATCATCTTGGGAATTTTTTTGTGCATGCACATCAGAAGGCCTTGTCAGATACTGAGTGTTTATATTTCTAGAAGTTTCCATCTTGGGACAGCACAGTGGACTGCTAGTCTGTCCGGTCTCAGGTACAGATTCCAGCAGAGGCCACCGTTCCTCGGTTTGGCTCCAGGCAGCGTGGAAGCAACTGGCTTTACCTGAACTGGGAGAATTCAGGAAAGAAATCCCCATTTAGAAAGCACTTCCTACGGGCCGGCCCGGTGGCACACTGGAGAGTGCGCCGGCGGCGCTCCCACTGAGGGTTCGGATCCCATGTGGAGACCGGTTCCCGCTCACTGGCTGAGCGCGGTGCAGGCGCAACACTGAGGGTTGCGATCCCGTTACCAGTCAGTAAAAAAGACAAAAAGGAAAAAAAAAGAAAGAAATTACCCTATAAAAAGGAATTCACTGTACAAATTTACTCTTACATGAAGATGGTAAGAGTTGCTTTTTAAAACACACTATCAACTTTCTGTAATATGTTGCTTCCTTTTTTGGCCCATCTAATGGGCAAAATATCTTACAATTTTAATTATTAGAATATTAATAACTTATTATTATATTTATTATTGAAGTGTTAAGAATTTATTGAAGTCTTTTTTATATAGTATTTCCATGATTACTTCTGCAATAATTTTTCCATTTAACTAATGGTCATTAAATTATTATTATTTTTTTTCATTTCTTGTTTGCAGTCTGCATAGTATCTTTAAGCTCACTTCCTACATGCCAGGGTTTGTACTGTGTTACGTATATCCTCGTCCATTCATATATTCACTCAACAAGTATTTAGTAAGCGTTACTGTTTTCCAGGCACTGAGGTAGGCCCGACGTTCTAATGAGTGAAGAGTGTGCCGTCAGGCGTTGAGAGGTGCTGGGAAGGGAGAATGAACAGGGTACGGGAGTGGAGAACAGTGAGGCTGATAGTTTAGTCAAAGATGATAAGTGTCCTATCAAGTTCAATATCGCGAAGGCGTTTCTTCTGGAACTTTCTGAAGGACTCAAATCTGGAGGCCTGTTGTACAGCAGAATTCCAGAAAAATCCTTTTAAAACTATTTTGGGGTTTTCTTCACCTTTCTACTTTGTCACCTCCTGTATCCTGTAGCCGATGTCGTCTTTCTTGATTTATTCCCCCCTCCCTTTTTTTCTTTTTTGGTGGGGCACTTTTCTGTCCTGCCTTCCTGAGATATGGAACGTGAGAGGTAAATTTTTCTAGGGCCTTCCAGGTCTGCAGATGTTTCTATTCTTCCTTCCCATTTGACTGACATTCGCCTGGATGCAGAATTCCAGTGGGAGGTCATTTTCCCTGGGAATTTCGAAGTATCACTCCACGGCGTTTCGGCTTTCAATGTTGCTATTTGAAAAGCCCAAGCCATTCTGATTTTTGGGTTTTTTGTATAAAAACATCCTTCTCTCTAGAAGCTTGTAGGATCGTCTCTTGGTTTCTAGTGATTTGAAATTTCATGGTTATATATCTAGTTTGGGCCCATTTTTACCCATTGTGTTAGATGCTCAGGGGCCTTTTCAAACTGGAACTCGTGTCCTTTGATTCTTGGACATTTTCATGAAATTTATTTTTCATTTTCTCCCATCCATTTCCTCTGCTCTCCCTATAACTCCTGTTATTTAGATGTTAGTCTTCCTTGACCAGCCCTTTAATTTTCTTGTCTTTCTCCCCTACTTCTTTTTTCTTTCTGTTCTACTCTTTTTTTTTTTTTTCCTTTTTGTCTTTTTTCGTGACCGGCAACAGATCGCAACCCTCAGTGTTGCGCCCGTACCGGACCGGGACCGGCAACGGGATCGCAACCCTCGGTGTTGCACCCGCACCTCGCTCAGCCAGTGAGCGGCCGGTCTGTATGTGGGATCCGAACCCTCGGCGGGAGCGCCACCGCGCTCCCAAGCGGCGCACTGTAGTTGCGCCACCGGGCCAGCCCTGTTCTACTCTTTTGAGATCGCCTCAGCTTATGTTCCAAATTCTCTTTTTTAAAAAAATTTCTGCCATCATCTCTTTCATCCAAAGGGTCTTTTAAATTATGTGAACTGTTATTTATTATAGTATCCAGCTTGAATTTTGGGATTACGGTATCTTCTCTCATAACTTCTGGAATATTGATGTAGATATTTGGAACTTTTCTTCCATGTATAGTCTCTATTTCCTCCAATTGCTTCTTTTTTCTGATTTGCTTGTTTCTTAGCATGTTTTTCAAATGGTGGATTTTATCAAATGTCTTACGATTCCCGGCCGTTTTTTCATATTTAAGGACGGGGTCAAAGGCTGATTGGAATCTCTGTGCACATGACCGTGGTCTTCACTGTGGGGAAGGCTGGATGAGCCATTTTATTGCAGAAACCCAGAAGGCAGCGTCTTTAGATTTCTTTTCCCTTCAGATGATCGGGGTCCCCAGAGAAGAGCCTTTCCACTCCCCAGCCTGGAGTGTGGGAGGAGGAGGAAGGTCTTAGCGTTCAGTGTGGAAACTTCATTTAGCCACTTTGTTTGTCACCTAGAGCCCCACCCCCAATTGTGCCAGATGTCCTGGGCCATGACCCTTGGTTTCACCCTCTCCAGAAGCTACAGCTGCCTGCTGAGGGGGCGGGAGGGAGAGGTACCTGGCTGTGCGGGGAGGAGGGACTGGATGGGTGATTGCTACCTGTCGCCCTCGCTCGCCCCTGCTCCTCAGCACCGGGTGCTGCCGGTTCCTGGTTTGTGTATACGTGTGTGTGTGTGTGTGTGTGTGTGTGTGTGTGTGTGCATTTGTGTATGTACGATCTGAGCTGTCTTACAGCTTTCTCTACTGCTAGCTTTGGCGTTGGCTTTCTGAAATCTGCTGCTACCACTCATCTATCTGCTTTTCAGCTTCTGGAATGGTCAATATTGTCTTGTCCCAAATTCTTGTGGGCTTATACATAAAAAAAATACATTTCACCGTCTTCACTGTCATTTTAGTGAGTTTAAGCAGGGAGTAGATGTAAATATTTGTGTTTGGTCCTCATCTCTATCCAGAGGTCCTAATGTAAGTTTCTTTTTACTGAACTTGCTTTCTGCTCGTGCTCCTGTCCTCCGCCGGCTTGTCGCAGGCTGGGAGCAGCACGCCCTCGTGCCAGGTGCAGCTGGTCTGCTGGCTCGTCCCAGAGCCAACGCTCTGCTCTGCGGGATTCCTGCAGAGATTTGCTGACGCCCACTCTCTTCTCGGACCTTCCGAGCCTTCAGCTGGGTGGCTGTATCTGCTCAGGCCAGACCTGGTTGGGGATGAAAACCCAGGGGTCCAGGAAGAGTAGAAGTTACCCCCATCAATATCCTCAGCCCCAACAGCCAGGCAGCCTCAAATTCTGGAACTAGCCATGACACATCCAGGAAGTTGCTTTTCTGATTTGTTTTGTTTAAAACGTCTTTCCATCTGCTGAATCATTTAGAAATAGGAAATAGCCCAAGTGGTGTAGTTGCTTTTGGCTGCAAGTAACAGAAATCTGAACCTAAACTGACTTAGGCAACGTGGATGTTTTTCGATACACAGCATTGAAAGTCCAAAGGCATGATGCCCTTCAAGGCTAGTTAATCCTGCTGCTCTGCAAGGTCATCATGACCCAGTTCTTTCAGTCTTTTCATGCTCTTCCAGGCTTTCTCCATTCCCATGATTCTTGTCTCATTCCAAAACCGATTCTCTGCATGGTTGTAGGAAGGCTATGCCAGTAGCAGAGCTTCCTTAATCAGCCCAACGTGCATGTGCGTAGATGAGAGGAACTAATGACTGCACAGAGAATGCCCTGTGCAACCGGCTCAGCTCTGGGAGGCGGGGAAGTTAGTCAGGAGACCAGGACAGAGCAGAGAAAATGAACGCATTGAACCTAGAGTGGTGGCAATGGGACCAGGACAGAAAGAAGAGCTTCACGGTGTGAAGTAATAGGGAAATCAAGTAGGGGAGCTCCTGGGAGATTAGGTAGGAAGATGGTGAGTGGAGGGAGACCTGGGGCCACGAGGGCCTGGAGGAGAGAAAGCCCTCTTAGGGCACGGTATCAGTCGGATTGTTGTACAGGTTGAGTTACAGGTTCAGTCGTGTTCTCCAAAAAGATACGTTGAAGTGCTAACCCCTGGTACCTGTGACTGTGTGACCTTGTTTGGAAATAGGGTCTTTGTAATCAAGTTAAGACGAAGTCATACTAGACTCGGGAGGGCCCTTAATCCAATATGACTGCTGTCCTCATAAGAAGGGGAGAGGAGACGGGGAGACAGTCATGCACGCAGGGAGAAGGCCATGTGACAACAAAGGCAGAGATTGGAGTGATGTGTCTACGAAGCAAGAAACGCCAAGGATTGCTGGCAACCCTGGAAGCTAAGAGAAACATCTGGAACAGAGTCTGCCCTAGAGCCTTGAGAGAGCGCATGGTCATGCGCACACTTTCACCTCAGACGTCCAGCCTCCAGCATGGTGAGAGGATACGTTTCTGCTATATCAAGCCTCCCAATCCGTGGTGATTTGTCACAGAAGCCCTAGGAAACTAGTCCAGGCCCCCCGCAGAAGGCAGATGGCAGTGAAGCTCTGGATCTAGTAAAGACCTCACCGGTGCTAGACCCGGGGCAAGGGGTAGGAGTGGTTACTGAGCCTCAGAGAGCGAACAGCGAGAGCTGTAGGGAGGGCTGGGGTCTCTGACGGAGGGATGCAGACAACCCAAGGCAACGTGGCAGGCAGTGACACCCAGACCTCCCTTTCCTCCCACCTCCCATCGGCTGAACCCACCCAAAGCCAGAATGCAAGGAGCCCATCGACGCGGTTCCAGCAGACCAGCCTCCTGGGGCAGACGGCAGCGTGGAAAATAGCAGCCAGGCACCAGCAGGGAGTGTGGCTTTAGCTGCTGCCTCGCAGAGAACCAGTTACTACACAGGACGCTTTTTCTCAAAGGTCAGGCGCCTGAGAGAGAAGCAACTAACTCTAGCGACACCGGATCCTAGCCACGGTTCCATTCGTCTACTGGAGCAGGGTTCCCAGATGACCGTAGTTGCTGGGACTCCAACCCCCCAGAAGAGTGTGGAAGTGACATGAACGGAAGGCGAAACCACAGGCATCGCCACAGATGGGACTCGATGCCAGTGCCCTTCTGTTATCTTACAAGCTCCTCATGAGACGTACCCCCATGACCAATTCCTTCCCAGGAAATGTGTCAATCTGAGGTTCTCATCCCTGCTAACCAGCCGGCGTTAACTAGCTGTTGGTTTCCCTGGTTCGAATGGGTGATAAGGAGACACGGTGAGAACTGTGTTCCTCAGCCAGTTAGACCTGGGACAGGGGATTGTTTGTGGACTGGGGACCATGACTCGAACCCCACCGGCTTCTCCAGCAGGCCCACGAGGGCCGCGCCCGGGCTCCGTTCCTGTCTCTGGACGAGGTTCCCGGGCTCAGTGACTTGTTCTTAAAAATTCTAGACTTCCCTTGCATTTTAGATTTAGGCTGAAAAAAAAATGTTCACATGTTATCATTCAGACACTTTATCATGACCTAAAAGGCACAACTTTTAATATCCAAATGAAATATGGAAAATTGAAAAATATACCTTGGAATAAAGCAAATAGCCAAATTCCAGTAAAACTCTGAAAATTGATCACAGTAACTTCTATCAGTTTTAATCTATGAACCAAACAATTCCAAGGACAGAGGACTCAGAATTATCATAATAGTCTAATATAGAAGAAAACCATCGGGCCGGCCCGGTGGCGCACTGGATAGTGCGCCGCTTGGGAAGCGTGGCGGCGCTCCCGCCCGAGGGTTCGGATCCCACATAC
>NW_007726185.1:864770-866900 GCF_000696425.1 Galeopterus variegatus | reverse complement strand
AAAAAAAAAAAAAAAAAAAAAAAAAAAAAAACCATCAATTACTAACCTGTTTTTGAAAAAGTAGGACTTTCATTATCAGTAAATTATAAAAATGATTAAGCAGTGGTCTCCATGAGAAATGAAAATGTTTTTCAATTAAAAGATAAATCTGAGGGAGAGGATTTTATTTATAGATGATAATAACCATATTAATCAAATTAATGAATCCATGTGCAATAGGTGTCCAATAAATCATATTTCCATACTGTAAGAGGTATTCTGAGCTTCTTCACCGTACAGATTTTTACATTTTAAAGTAGTTAAAAATGGGATTTTTAGGACCAAATGAGATGAAAGACCACTATTACAAAAAGGAAACAATTATGATAATAACAATTATCACCGTCTGTTGAGCTCTTACTGTGCATGAACTCATCTGGTCTTCCCAACAACCCTGTGTTATCGGCTCCACTATTGTCCCGTTTTGCAGATGGAGCTCGGGCTCTGTTAAATGACATGCCGTATTTCAGCCATTACGCTTTTCATCAAAATCCAAGATTTGGTTTTAGATGTTTTGTCTGTTTGATAGATTGATTTTGCTTTGGCACTAGATAATTCTAAGTTTGCATGGTCCTTGAGGAAGGACCCCTCTATAAGATAACATCAAGGACTGTGAAGAGTCTGGGATTTTGTCCTTGCAAGCTAACAAGTTTATCCTGCCACAGTTTCGTGATGCTGGTAGAACACATGAGATTCCTGGATAGAGCCAAGTGTCAGCATTATCAGTATTTTCTTGTCCCCAAGCCCTAATTCTCACAGGTGACATGAAGAAATCCAGGTGACACCGGCATACACTGTGCATTACATTAAGGGGGAGGAGCCATGAGCTTAGGAAAGCTTTCATAAAGAGTATTAGCATGCCTGCCCTTTCCTTCAGGGAGACACGATCTCTGTCTTCCAACCAACTCTAATCAAGAGAAAAGCTGATTGTAATCATGTGGAAACAAAGCTAAGACGGGGAAACATTTTTCAAAGCAAATGGCCTGTGTTCTTCAAAAATGACAATGTCATTAAAGACAAAAAAAAAAAAAAAAAAAGGCTGAAAAAAAAAAAACTAAGACGGGGAAACATTTTTCAAAGCAAATGGCCTGTGTTCTTCAAAAATGACAATGTCATTAAAGACAAAAAAAAAAAAAAAAAAGGCTGAGGACCTGGCCCCGATTAAAGGAAAGGAAAGGAATATAATAACTAATTACAAAGCACAATCCTAAATCAGATCCCGGATCAGAAAAAAGTGCTATAAAGAACATTACTGGGCAATTCGTTTGACAATAGGACGGTATTACTACTACTACTACTACTATTATTATTATTATTATTATTATTATCTCCTGACTCTGACTACTTGTACGGTAGTTAGGTAAGAGAATGTCTTTGTTATTATGAGATATGAGAGAGAGGGAAAGAGTAAGAATGAAGGAGAATAAGATAGGAGAGAGAATAAGAGCAAGAAGGCAAATATATGAAAATGGCTAAAATTGGAGAATTCAAGTGAAGGGTATATGGAGTTCATTGTACTGTTCTTGTAACTTTTCTGATGTCTGATTTGTTTTTTAGAATTAAAAATTTAAAGAAAGAAAACGTAAACATTGTAAGTTTTTAAATATTAATAAATATGTTAGAAAGATTTTCTATTTTATTTAATTATGTGGAGATTTGGGGGAATCTACTCCACTACTCCAGGCATATAATCAGGATGAAGGGAGATTCTGCAGCGGGGGGCTTGCTCCCCCCTGTTGCCTGACCTGGGTCTTCAGAAGGGTCCGCACTCTCATTAATTGATACAATCAGCATCAACTCAAGGCCAGGCATCATCTGGCTTGGTACGAGAGCTATTTTCTTTATTTTCTATTTTTCTTTTTATTTTATTTTGTCGATATACATTGTGGTTGATTATTGTTGCCCCTTACCAAAACCTCCCTCCCTCCCCCCTCTCCTCCCTCCCACCCAACAATGTCCTTTCTGTTTGCTTGTCGTATCAACTTCAAGTAATTGTAGTTGTTATATCTTCTTACCCCCGCCCCCTGGGGTTTTTTTGTGTGTGTGTGTGTGTGTGAATTTATTTATTAATTTTTAGCTCCCACCAATAAG
>NW_007726185.1:862778-863552 GCF_000696425.1 Galeopterus variegatus | reverse complement strand
TCCTGCATATGGATATCCAGTTATCCCAGCACCATTTGCTGAAGAGGCAGTCCCTTCCCCACTGGATAGGCTTCGTGCCTTTGTCAAAGATCAAATGGCAGAAAGTGTGTGGGTTGATTTCTGGATTCTCTGTTCTATTCCATTGATCAGTGTGTCTGTTTTTATGCCAGTACCATACTGTTTTGGTTATTCTAGCTTTGTAGTATAGCTTAAAGTCGGGTAGTGTTATGCCTCCAGGTTTATTTTTATTTTTGCTCAGCATTGCTTTGGCTACGCATGGTCTTTTATTATTCCATATAAATTTCTGGATAGTTCTTTCCATTTCTGAGAAAAATGTCTTTGGAATTTTGATGGGGATTGCATTGAATTTGTATATCACTTTGGGTAGTATGGACATTTTCACTATGTTGATTCTTCCAATCCAAGAGCATGGGATATCTTTCCATCTTCTTGTATCCTCTCTAATTTCTCTCAGCAGTGCTATAAAGAACATAGACTCTGAGAGATGGAAAGTTCTTTCAGAGGACCTGACAATGGGCCATGGGGCATATCCACAAGCTCAGGGTTTCAAGGGTAGATGTAGGGGACATCCCATTCCTTTCTGGCTTTTAGGGTTTGTGAGGGTTTGTAGTTCTCATTATAGAGATTTTTCACATCCTTGGTTAACTCAATTCCTAAGTATTTCTTTTGTTGTTCTTTTTTGGGTTTTTTTTTTTTTTGGTGGCTATTGTAAATGGGCAGGCTTTCTTGATTTCTCTTTCTGCATGTTCACTC
>NW_007726185.1:861153-861891 GCF_000696425.1 Galeopterus variegatus | reverse complement strand
AGGCTCAGTTTTGGGAGTTTGTGTGTGTCCAGAAATTTATCCATTTCCTCCAGATTTTCAAACTTGTTGGCGTATAGTTGTTTATAGTAGTCTCTAATGATTCCTTGTATTTCAGATGAATCAGTTGTAATATCGCCTTTTTGATTTCTAATTTTTGTTATTTGAATCTTCTCTCTTCTTTTTTTTGTTAGCCATGCTAATGGTTTGTCAATTTTATTTATCTTTCCAAAAAACCAACTTTTTTTTTTTCCTTTTTGTCTTTTTTCGTGACCGGCAACGGGATCGCAACCCTCAGTGTTGTGCCCGCACCTCACTCAGCCAGTGAGCGGCCGGTCTGTATGTGGGATCCGAACCCTGACGGGAGCGCCGCCACGCTCCCAAGCGGCACACTGTAGCAGTGCACCACCAGGCCGGCCCAAAAAACCAACTTTTTGATTCATTAATTTTTTGTATTGTTTTTTGGGTTTCAATTTCATTAAGTTCTGCTCTGATCTTAATGATTTCTTTCCGTCTGCTAACTTTAGGTTTGGATTGTTCTTGTTTTTCTAGATCTTTAAGGTGAAGTGTCAGGTTGTTCACGTGCCATCTTTCCATTCTTCTGAGGTAAGCGTTTAATGCAATAAATTTCCCCCTTAGTACTGCTTTTGCAGTATCCCACAGGTTTTGTTATGATGAATCACTATTTTCATTAGTTTCAATAATGTTTTTGATTTCCTGCTTCCTGCTTGATTTCTTCTT
>NW_007726185.1:819182-857214 GCF_000696425.1 Galeopterus variegatus | reverse complement strand
GCAGAGGGAAGACTTTAACGATGCTTCCTCGGCAGCGTCCACGAACAGAAAGGGGTAAGCTAACGAATGTATCTCTCCATTGTGTTTTTTATTTCACTGAGTAACTTCTTCAGTTTGGCAAGTTCTGCTACATTTTTTTTCAGGACATTGATTTCCTTGTACATTTCCTCTTTCAGGTCCTGTATACTTTTCCTCATTTCATCATGATATCTAGCTGAGTTTTCTTGTATCTCATTCAGTTTCCTTAGAATTATCACTCGAAATTCCTTCAGTCATTTCAAGGGCTTCTTGTTCTATAGAATCTAGAGTTTGAGATTCATTAACTTTTGGTGGTGTACTTTCTTGATTTTTTGTATTTCTGGTATCTTTTTTTTTTATGTTTATTCATTGTGGCAGGGGGTTTCCCAGTCCACTGGTTTGAGACTATTAACTAACTAAGATGTTGCTGTGGTTGCCAATTTGGTATGGCTACCTCTGTGACTGCTCAGTTGGCCTCTAGTGCCTTGTGTGTGTGGTTGCCTTGGGTCTTGGGCCTCTCCGGGGAGTCACCTCTGAGAGCTATTTTTTTTTAAATGCCTTTATCTGTGATACGTTTTTCTTCCTTTACCTGTTTATTCCAAAGATACCTTGAATTCCAGTTTACTGTGTCTTAACACTCTGATCAGGTGAGTTTCTACAATTTGACAGCCATGCCATTGTCACAAGGTCTTCAGGTTATGCAAACACAGGAGCAGAACCAACTCAACCTGGAGAGCTGGGGCTCAGCTAAGCAACTGCTGCAGGAAGGGGGCATGCAGTGGGGTCCCAGGGTTAGACTCTGAGAGATGGAAAGTTCTTTCAGAGGACCCGACAATGGGCCATGGGGCATATCCACAAGCTCAGGGTTTCAAGGGTAGATGTAGGGGACAAGGCACGATCCCTTTGCTGGAGGAGCCAAGTCCTCTGGACAAGAGAACTCAGAGGAGGAGCGGGGACAAGAGCAAGGTCCAAGTGCTAAAATGCTAGTTCCTACAGAGCTTAGGGCTCAAAAAAGAAAAGCAGCTGTTCCTTCCTCTACAAGGAAGTGAGATTGGTGTAATGTGAGCTCACAACTTCTTCAGCTATTTCAGATGCACTTTGACCTTTGCCCTCTGTCCTTGATTGTCCCCACCCCGACACCCCCATAGGCCAGTCATTTAGAATAGTGTAGATTGAATTTACGGGTCTCCTCTGTGACTACAGAAGCAGCGAATGTTTATTTTGGCTGAACGGGAATGGCTGAGTGTTAAAACCAACTTTCAGTTGATGCCAAAGCCAAATATAAGCATCAAAGACTAAACTTGTGGGTTACAAAAATAAATCTAAAATTTCATTAAAAATCATTTAATTATTATGGCAACATCATCATTAAAAATTTTAGAAGTCGATTTTTAAAATTTGACATTTCAATGCAGAGCAGATTTCTCTTGTGGTCACTAAACCACATTTTTATGAGATTAGTCATTCACATAGAACTAAAGTCAGTGGTGGGGATGAGGGGGGAATAATTTTTTTTTGGCTTAGCTTTGCCAGAGCTAAGCATTGATGTTGATAATGTTGTCACCCAATTGTTAAGCTTCTCTTACTCTCCAAGTGGTAAGTGATAAAGGTCAAGATTTATCTATTCTTTAACCACCGAACTTAAAGATTTGGTCAATGGTAATGATAAAGTTCACTGAAGCAACCCCACAAATTAAGATCTGTGCATTGCTTAAAGAACATGTTCTCTGAGTATTTTTATTACACATTGATCAGGAATATTTGCTCATATTTGAAAGTAAATATTCAGGTATAACAATAAATTTGAACACATTCCTTGTTGAGATTACTGTCATCATGAGTTAATGGTAAACTAGGTGCACGAGGTCAGGATGTCCAGAAAGACAATAAAGTTAGCTATTTGATAGAGTTTGGATGTGTTGTTCACCCAAAACTCATGTGGAAATCAGATCCCCAATCTGTCAGTGTTGGGAGCTGTTTGAATCACGGGGGCGGATCCTTCATGAATGCATTAATGCTCTCCCTGGGGGGCGGGTAGTGAGTGAGTTCTTGATCTATTAGTTCTCACGAGAGCTGGTTGTTTAAAGGACCCTGGCACCTTCTCTCTCTCTCTGTCTCTCTCTCTCTCTCTTGCTTCCCCTCACCATGTGATCTGCTTGTACCCGCCGGCTGCCCGCCGCTTTCTGCCATGAGTAGAAGCAGCCTGAGGCCCATGCCAGATGCAGCTGTCCCAGAATTGTAAGCCAAATAAATCTCTTGTATTTATAATTTACCCAGTTTCAGGTATTCTGTTATAAGCAACACGAAAACGGACTAATACATTATTTGACCTTCCAAAGGCAAGCCTGACTGCAAAGCTGAGTCACAGACTTTAGCCGAATGCCAAGGCCAAGCTAAACTTCCTTAAAGCCTTATCTGCTATGAGATATTTTTCGAGAAAGGTTTCCTGGTCTTTCCACTGGACAGTTTCAGGAATATGAAGAGCAACAGGATTCAGACCACCTGCCAAGTACCTCCTGAGGTCCCTGGAAACTGCAGGGGCTCACTGTGGGGACATACAGAGGCAGAGTCTGTCCTGTATCCACACCACCTAGAGCAGTGCCTGACACATAGGTGGGCATAAATACATTTTGGTTAAAGGAATGAAAGAGTGAGTGAATGAACATTCAGGAGACTGTGGCAATGTTGATATTTTATTCAAGATAAGACCAATGATTGTCTGCCTTGAAGCCATTAGGAAATGACCTATCTGGAGGCAGAGGGTTTGAACTTATGACTTAGTTGAGACATTTTCCAACATCTGATAGCTTTGTTAGAGACCCACCACCTAGCTGCCTGAGGCTCCTAGGGAATGTTTTAGAAACAACAGGATGCCCACTGCACGCAGACTCCTGGAAGCATTAGAGAGGACAGGGGCTGGATTTCCAGGAAGGACTAGATTGGGAAAAGACTGCTTAGAGGAAAGAGGAAAAAACATCTGCACAGAACAGCTGTTCCTGTTCTCTTCTGCTTCGTGCTTGAGCTCCTGAGTCACCCTGTAGAGCAGGGCTTTTTAAATGGCTTGCTGAATGGCTCTGACTCACCACCTGACATTTGTTTTTGCTCTTATTTTCCATTATAGGAACCTTATCTTGTGAGTCAGAATCAGAGATTTAAAAAAAGAGAATCATGGAGAGTAGGGGTTAAGGCTCTCTGAAGAGAAGGAGAGGGGGACATAAGCCCTCCTACATCCCTGCATGGTCAGAGAGGGCTTCTCTAGCAAGAGCGAGGACCCCTAGACTCTCACTTGGGGATGCAGGGGAGAAACTGCCACCACTCCGACTAATTTGCCTATGTGACCTCCTCACCAGGCTTGATCTGAAGTTTTTCAGTGTAGTCCCTCTAAACCAGCCCCTGATTCCTGTAATCAGGCATAGCTTCTGTCAAGGCAAATACAAATTAAAAACAAGAGATGTAATTTCCCCAGTGGAAAAGAAGGGAAGAGACATCCCCCACCTCTTTTTTCTTTCAGAATTTCTTTCTCTGTCCTTTTCAAATATATGTGACTTTTTTTAGTGGTTAAAAAAAGCCTCTTGCTAGTCTTACAGCTCAAGAATGTTTCCTCAAGGACCTCTTTGCAATGGAATCATCCAGGAAGATCTCCCAGTTTACTGGGAGGAGGTGGGCTTAATGCATCAAGTTGCCTGATTCCACATTGCAAAACCTGCCTAATTGGCCATATCCACATTTAGCAAGTTGCCTGTGATAAACCAGAAATCTGCTCTGATGGAGGTCAGCTAAATTCCTAAAAGCACTGGGGTGGGGGGTGGGGGGATCTAGAATGGGGCCACAACCACATTCCCATTCTGGAACCTTTACCACAAGACTATTTTTAACCTAAAACCAGGCTTATTGCTGCCTAAAAAGGCTATGTATTAACGTAGGAATGCTGAAAATGAGTCTTGTGACCCTTACTTATATATCTGTATGTAAAATGTGACTAAAGAACAATCACTAAACTGTGTAATGCTATGTAACCAATAGAAAAACTGATGTGATGATTAAGGGGCTGTCCACTTTTCTCCCCTTTGTTCTTCACTTTTCTGTGATTATAAAAATTGCTGAGCTCTGCTGGCCCTTCAGAAAGCACTTCCCAAGGCAACTTGGTGGTGTTTGCCTAGGTTACAGTCACACATATTTGGCTCAGATAAACTCTCTGATAACTTATCAGTGCCTCAGGATCTTTTTCCAGGTCTACAATGCTTTAAAACACTCTGGTTTAAATGCTTATTCAATAATAAAATTATTTTCTTTCTTTTTTACCTTTATAGAAAGGTTTTCTGGGTTGGGGGCAGGGGGGAGGGGGAGATTTTGGTTTTAATTCTACTTCCTCAGTACTTTATACAGCACCAGCACGTGAACTTCATGTCAAGGCCAAGGTGGGGAGATGCAGAATCCTTTCTATTGACCCAACAAATGTGGTCCAAACCCAACACTCCTTGGCTTCTCTTCCAGACTCCTAGCCACAGATTTTTTACTTGCAGACTTTGTGTTGTGGGCAGAACATGCCCTATGAGCATGAAGATATTGAACCTAAATCTAGAATTTCATAAGCAACCCAAGGTCTGCTGTTGCTGGTCTACATGCTCTAACTGAGTCACCAACCTGAGAGGCCAAGTGGGTGGTGACATTCCTATGATTTGTGCCACTCTAGGGTGGCATCAGATTCTTCGGCTCACTATCTTCTCACTACAGCAAGCTAACTAAATTAGAGGCCCTCCCACTGCACAGGACACAAATTACCTGCTGCAATATACTCCCCTCCCATATTGCCTGGAATCTTTCCCTGAGTCACAGCCCAAAACTGTCATGAATGGGAGCTGTGTTCACTTCAATTGGCATCTTCTTCAGAGATGCAGATCATGTGGGAAGGCACTGTGGGGAACACATTCACACTTTAATCTGTTTGCTTATTGCAACACCTTCCAAGACTTTCCACTCTGAGAATGGGGTTTTTTGGAGGGAGAAGGTGAGGACTGAAGAAAGGTGGAGAAGGAAAAAGTTATGCTAGAACTGGGCAAGTATGTAGAAGGCACCCTGGGGGAGAGGTGTTCTAGGATGTTTATGGGCAATGCATCATGAAAGTGTTGAGTAGGGAAGCAGGATCACCAACCACAGGGGATGGAGCCTGCTAAGGAAGGCGAGATCAGGCCAGGCCCTGTCTGGTCCGGTGCTGGCCTGGCTCTCCCCCAAAATTAGACAATTAGATGAATGTACCAGTGTCTTCAGGAAGACCTTTGAGTTTGGGGATAAGGAGCACTTCCCACCCACTCTTCACCTTGATATCAGTGGCCCCAGTCTGTTATCCTTCCAATGGATACCCAGGGCACGAAGATGAAGGTAAAAGATTGAACATACAAATGGACAGTGGTCAGACCATATATAGAAATAGAACTCTGACCTGCAACCTGCAGCAACCAGCTCTGTAAGTCAGATGTATAGGAAGTCAAACCACTATCTCCAGCAACCAGCCCAGGAAGCCAAACAATAACCCCTGTAACAATCAGTCCCAAATGGCCAGGACTTGATTAATAGCTGACAGCTTCTCTCAACTTTGTCCCTGCTTCCAACTTAGAACCAACCAGAGAAAGCCAAACATGCTCCCTCACCAATCACATAGGAGGCCCCACTGCTAGTCAGCCCACTGACAGCTTCTCCAGGCCAAGAGCCTCCAATCAGGGCACACCTGAAGCTTCCCTTTTTTCCACGCTAAAGCTCTGCCTCTCCCCTGCCTTCATTTGAGTCTCTGCCAACAGCAAGTGATGGTGGCTGACTCCCTTGCTATAGCACACTCTGAATAAAAAGCCTTTGCTTGTCCTGTGTGTGGTCTTCTTTTATTTTCACCAATAAGAACAGCTTCTCTTGTCTAGTAGGAGAGAAGCTTCCTTCCAGGGTCAAGGATGGGTGGAGCAATGTCCTCCCCTCCTGCCTAGATAAATCCATGATGGAGTGTCCAGGAGACCAGGATATTTTTCAGGATTGGGCATTAGTGATCTGTCACAGATGTAAAAGATGTCATGCCAGCTACCAGCCTGAGCATAAAGCTCTCCCACTTCCAGAATCCTCCCGCTGCCCACCAACAGTCCTGCCACCTCTTCCTGGGCCCTCATCCTGCCTGCTCTTCCCCGGAGTGATGACCGGACAGGAGTCTGAGATGGTTTTCTGATGTTTGGGAAGCACCTCCCGGACATGGGCTCCCCGGCTACTGAGGCATCAGCTCTGTGGGCGTTGTTTTGGAGTTTCATGGAAAGTGACTGTCTGGCCCATCTCTACTGGAAAGCAAACACAAGTCCCCAGCAGAACTCACCCTGGCAGAGCTGCAGGCAGGGTGGCAAGTGGCAATATGGGCTGAAGGCAGGAAGGAAAACACTATGAAAAACACTGACAGAATAAGTAGGACTACGCTTGGCAACTGCTTGAGGTAATCTGGTGGCTGGTGATAGCAATGATCAGACACAAAACAGGCAGTTTCCTGCTCTCCCCAACCACCACCCTTCGTTTCTTCCTTCATGAAGTGCAACAACTTTCCATGAAAAAATTCAGAGATGTCCCTTGCCTTCATTCTTTATGCTAAAGCCTTAGGAAAAAGATTCCTATTTCACTAAAACCGATTCTTCCCCCTTTTTTGGTTTGTTTTGTTTTTGGTGGCTCACTGGTAAGGAGATCCAAACGCTCGACCTTGGTGTTACACCACCGTGCTCTAACCAGCTGAGCTCACCGGCCAGCCCTGATTCTTCCCTTTGGGAGTGTAAATTCAGCCCTGTGGGATGAGCTGGGTGTGATAAAGAGACATACATGACCAGGCCCCCAAATGTCTGTACCTGTCAGAGAGAGTAGAGTAGGACATTGCATGTCCTCACCAACTCCCATGTGGTTCTTCCTTTGTTTGTTTTTGTTACTGTCCACAAAAATCTTGTAAGACTTGCAGAATTAAGGGACTGAGATGAAAAGAAGGGAATTGACAAAGCAAATGCCAACAAATACTTCCATGGCTGGAACCACTGGGTCATGGGCTGCTTCAGTGTGATCTTGTCAGCAAGGTGCAGCCAGCAATGCATGCAGAGCTGTCCCCCTGGACGGTGATGACAGTAATGTGGGCTGTGTCTGAGGATATTCTCAAAACGACACCCGTGTGACTAATCGACCAAGGAACACACTGAATTTCATTTTATGGACCTTTTTTTAGTTAGAAAAATGCTTTCAAAATCCCTCAGAGGAAAAGGGCTGAACATTATCAAACTCCCCTATCTCTTCCATTATGTTCCAAACCCCTCTTAGTATAATTACGATGCTGAAGCCCATTATGTGCGCTGGGAGACTTTCCCAGCCTCTCTCATTTTTAACTGTCAGCCATCACATTCCAGTTTTTTCCACATCTTGTTCCATTTTTGTGCTTACTCATCTTACGACTTCCTTGTCTGTTACTGAACCTTATTTTAGCCAGTACAGTGTTCAGTGCAATTAAAACTCCATTAAGAGGAAAACATGAAAGACAGAAGGACTAAAATGTGCTCACCGTCGGGGAATGCTGAACATTCAGACCCTGGTGTTCTTTTCATTAGAGGCTCTAAGCAAAGGAAACAGGCCTCTCTCGACCTGGATACCAGTATTTCAGAGCACGCACACTGACCTGATGATATTAAGATGCCCCAATAAAAACAACTTACCAGTTGAAGAGCAATTAGTTGAAAAAATTTTTTTTATTATGATGAGTCAGTCTCCAGTTTTTTTCTTTATAAAAAAAAAAATGATAACGCCTAGGCTAGGTCATGCTTTTACCTCATTTAAAGCAGAGTGCCCTCATTTGGTCTGAAAATGTCCAAGTGGGCCTGAATGATTAATGGGAGAGCTTGGGAGAGGCTCAGGGCTCTGCTAGGGCTTCACTGTTTCTTGCAGGGAGAACAGTTAACCGTGCCTGACCTTGGCTTTGCCATCTTGCTTGTTCCTGGTCGTACTGTGGAACAACACAATGAGATTTCAAAATGAATGGAGAAGACTCTTCTGGGGTTGGGACAGAACCAGCAGATACAAGCAGTGGCCCACTCTAGTCCAGCCAGAGAGAGACCTGGGTGCTAATCATCTGCAGTGTGCAAATGCTGTCGCCAGCTGACATTTTTTACTAAAACAGTTTCTCAAGGTCAATTTCTTGCCTCAGCAAGCATCATACACGAAATTTATTTTTAGGTTTCCTGTGGCAAAAAGCATATGTCTATCCCACTGACGTTTTCACATGGCTTTGCAGGGTTGCTTCCCAGGACTCCAGTCCCCCCACCCCCAGCTCCCCAACCTCAGCCCCCATCAAGAGCAGAACACATCTGTAGTCTTCTGCCTCTCCCTTTGGCTTTAGTTGTTCCTGTGAGCTCAAGGACCCACCTCTGCTCCTGCTTCCTTTGCAGCCAGAAGTGTGAAGCATCCAGAATATCAAATCCTTCTGCCTGAGGATGCATCTTGGTGGCGGTGTCCCTGCTCATCAGCATTACCGTCCCAAATTATGCTCTCTCTGGCCCCTGTCTGCTGTTATGTTGAAGACTGTTGGCATTGGAGCCTTGCATTTCTCCCTGGACTTTGATATTCAGCACTAGCATGTAGATCTTCCATAACTCTAGACCATGCGTGTTCAGCCTTGGGTGTCACCTGACCCAACAAGCTGGAGTTCCTAGACCCCTGGTGCTGGGCCTGCCCAAACTTACTACATCCTACCCCTCCCAATGGGCCTTTATCCTCCAATGCGACCAAAGAGGGTCGGAGTTCATGTCCCAAGCCAGGCATAAGGTTGTCCCAAAGTTGTCATTGGAATCCCCAAGAGGCACCATCACAAGACTCAGGAGATGATGATGGCTGTCTCTTTAGTCCAGTGGTTTTCAAAGTGTGGTTCCTGGACCAGCAGCATCAGCAGCCTCCAAGAACTAGTTAGAAATGCACCTTCTCAGGCCCTCCCATAGCGGTACCGAATCAGAGACTCTGGCATGGGTCCAGCAATCTGTGCTTTAACTGGTCTTCCGGTGGTTCTGACACATACAGGAGATGTGGCAGGGGTTTCAAGGAAAGCTGTACTGACAGGCTGTGCCATTCATGCACCTCCTTGTGATCCAGACTGTCACGCTGAGAATGCACAGCCATCAGCTGACCCCCTGGGCTGACAGGCCCTGACCAGAGCTCTGGGATGTTAGGACTGCATCGGGAAGTCATTCAGATACCCAAAGACAACAATAGTCAAAGATTTCCTGGAATAGGACCTTCAGAAAGACAAAGCGGGTATGGCTCAAGCTATGTTGTATCCCCACCACTTCCAAGCCCCCACGCCCTAGCGGCAAGGCCATCCTCCTTTTCTGCTCCAGGAAACAGATCACAGTTGCAGCGACCCCAAAGGACTTCCTGATGTAAATCATGGCTGAACACAGTTGATCCAGAAAATCCAGGACTGGAGCTAAGGGCCCTGGTTTTCAGTGATCATTGAAAAGGAGCATATCACCTTGCCTTTTAAAAAAAGAGAAAGAAAATATCTTTACTTTTTTTTTTCTTAAGATATAGGTTAGAATAAATTCTATTCTCAAGTTAATAATGAAGTATTTTACATGTATTGACTCATGTGCCTGTCATTGTTCTAGGAGTTTCCTACATGTGGAAAACACCTGTTGCTGGAGAGATGTGGGACAGTAGAAGGAACTGGCCTGGAGTCAGAACAGCTGGGTTTGGGTCTCAATTCTGACACTAACCATGAACTAACTGCAATGTAGAGGATAAATAGTACTGGATTCATAGCGAAATGAGAAAATGCCTAGTAGTGCTCCATAACTATGTTTGGTTATGAATGGATTTCCCCCATTTTACACGTAAGGAGCAAAAGCTTGGCACAGTCAATCAGCGGGTCTCAGCACTGGTTGCACATTAGAATCACCTGGAGGACTTTGTAAATGCCCAATGACCCAGTGGTCCCCAAGCCCAACAGCCATTGTTGAACACCAGTGGCTAAATGAGTTGCAGGAGATCCCACAGCCAGCAGGTGGCAAGCCTGGGACTTGAGCCCAGATCTCCTGACCTGGAAACCCAGCCTCTGGCTGGAGGAGCCAGTTCCTGGAGCTCAGAGTGCAGGTGGCACCTCCCAGGGCAGATGTAGTGCTAAGATGCTCACCTCTACTGGGTGTCCCTGTGACAATACTTACTTGCCTTGGTAGGGATGGTATTTTCCCAGCCAATCCTGTTCACTGCATGTGTCTCAAGTTGTGCTAATCTCAGAGAGGGTGACTCTTTGGGAGCAGAGCCATGTGTGAAGTCATAGAGAAGAACTTGAGGTTTCCTTCTGATTAAAGGGATTACTCTGCCACTGTAAAAGAAAAATTCTGCCTCCTGACATTCTATAGGACTCTATGCTTTGCAAAGCACGTTCACACTTACTTCCCAGCTCTGCCACTTCCTAGCTGAGCTTCCTTGGGCAAGTTACTTAACCTCTCTGTTTCTCAATTTCCTCATCTGAAAAATTGGGATAATAATAGTATCTATCCCAAAGGGTTTCTGTGATAAGTGGATGACATGAGAAGCACTGAGAACAGGTAGTGGCACATAGGAAATGCTTAATAACGTCAGTGATGATTAAATACAGACTTTACAACATCCCGAGGATCAATGTCCTACCCCGAGTTAACAGCTAGTAACCTGGAGCTGGCATCAAACCCGAGTTTCCTAAGTCTAGGTTGAAAGGTTCTTTCTTTTTACACCTCTGCAGCAAAGGTTCTGTCCTTATCATCTCACACCTGGACTATTCAGTGGCTGCCTACCTGGATCCCTGCTTCTAGATCCTTCTCCACCCAATTCATCTTTCCTCCTTTTTTTTTTTTTTCTTCTTTTTGTCTTTTTTTGTGACCGGCAACAGATTGCAACCCTCAGTGTCGCGCCCGCACCTTGCTCAGCCAGTGAGCAGGAACCGGTCTGTATGTGGGATCCGAACCCTCGGCGGGAGGGCCGCCGCGTTCCCAAGCGGCGCACTGTAGCAGTGCTCCACCGGGCCGGCCCATCTTTCCTCCTTTTTATTTACACATTTTTAATTTTTATTTATTTTATTTGCTTCTGGTGCTCGTGTGAGGAATTTTGACTCCACGGATCAGAGACTGACCTGCCAAGCCTCGGAGAGGAGGACGTCCAACATTTGCATTTACTCCTCCTGGCCTGCTGCAGATTCCTGCTGAGGCTGTCAAACCATATCATGTGGAACCCCAGACCAAACGAAGAATCGAATCTGATCCTGGAGTTTCAGCGCCTCTTCATCACACCTCAGTTCATCCCACCGGGAATGGCACACATCAGACCACCAGTCATGATGGTGCCGACAACCACCTCCACTCCGACCTCCACGAACCCGCCTGTAATGACCACAAGCTCCAAACTGGCCTGGGGTGGATTAAAAGGTCTCACTAGTCAAGCAGAAGCCACAATTCAAAGAACAGGCACTCGTCCCACCCTGGAAAATTTGTTTCTGGCCATCCTTTCTCACGTAACTATTAACTCAACAGGATCTAAGTGATTAAACTGTTATGTTCCAGGTTCCAACAGGCTCGTCAAGCTGAAGTAATGACTGACTCTTCCTCATCAGACTGTCCTTGATTCCAGCTCCTTGACAGCTTCCAGTTTTTTAAATAAATAAACGAGGGGGAAATGTGGAGGGTTAGAAATCTTGATTCTCATTTGATTTTAGAAAAGGGTTTTTAGGTGAAGGCATGTATGGGGCAAAAGCCCTCGTGTAGGAGACCACAGTCTACAGATAGAGGCCAAAATCCCATTTAATCAATTCTAATTAAATAGTGTTGATTCTCATTTGATTTTTAGAATAGGGTTTTTAGGTAAATGCATATGTGGGACAAAAGCCCTTGAGTAGGGGGCCACAGCCCACAGAGAGCCGGGCTACAGCCCATCTAATCAACTCTAATCACTGCTTAGGTATGAGATTGTATACTTTAATGATTTTAGAGCTAACAGGTGGTTGTCATACCGATCCTGTTAAGAGATTTTAAGAATTGCTGAAGGGAAAGATGTGAGAAAAATGTTTGCTAGGGGCAAGCTGTCTGTTGGGGGAAACTTTAGAAATAATTGTACTTATATTTTATCATAAGAATGTAACTTTTGCTGAAGGAGAGGTTATACTTTAGATAATGAGACAGTTTGACCAACTTAGCTTTTCGCTAACTATACTTTGGAATGTCACATTGTTAATTTTACCGATGTTACTAGTTTCCATTGCTTAAACTATACTTAGCCATAGATAACTTTTGAAAACTGAATTTTCTTGTGGAAATTCCTTGTCTTTACAATAAAAAAAAAAGAAGCTAACTTTGAGTGGGGGCTGTACCCAGTTTTCTCTGGGATACAGACCCTTGGGCTTCTCAGCGCATTCATGGTACTTTGAGTAATCCTTTTTTTGTCTCTATTACACAGTGAGAAGTGTAACAGTTTCTCTTTTCATTTATTTTATTTTTAATTGTAAAGGTAAAATACTTCATGTTTATTTGTAAGGTAAAATAGCAGTGATGAAAATAGTGAATTAAGAACGTCCATCACTAACCCTGCTACATCTGGCATGACAACTCTTTGCTGCATACAGTATGATGTCCTGAGCATATAGTTCTTTACATGATGCTTCCCATTCTTCAGAGTCCAGAAGAACCACCTTGAAAATGTATTTGATGTTCAGATTCCCAGGCTCTATACCCAAACGTTCTGATTCAGCAGAACTAGGACTGGAGACCTACACATCTCTGATAGCATCTTCTTTGCGAAACACTCTTGTACTGGGCTGTAATTTTGGTATCGTGAACATTCCAATCCTATTTCACTGAAACAATTTACCATAAGCATCTTTCCTGGTTGCTATGTGGGCTCCACAACTATAATTTGGCTTCTCCAGGGCTTCCATAAGTCTTAATATTCACTTGCCACAGTATGGGTGGTGTTTTCCTAGCCGAACCAGCTCAGTCTCTTTCTATGGTTTCACCAATCTCAGATAAAGGTGTGGGATCTGGTGGAAGAAATACAACATTCCATCAAAGGAATGCACAGTCATTTCCCTCTGTGTAACCTTTAAATTGAACCCATTTAAGCTCTCCAGGCAAGTCTGGGTGTGACTGACCCAAGTGGGGTATCCAGAGGGGAGAACTGGCCCCAGGATCTGAGCAGACTCAAGCCACGGAGCAAAGTCACAGTCTGGAGCAGAGGAGTTTCTGATCAGAAATTCCAGAAGTGGGTGGTTGCAGCAGCTGGAAGAAGATCTAAACCACTGGGGAGGGACTAGGGTGAGTCAAGTGTCAAGGACACAAGCGTTAAGGAGGCTCTCCCTGGCAGGACCCTGAGAGAGCGTGCCTCCTCAGATTCTGTGCCCCAGGGGTCTGGTCCCTGACCTGTTAACCATATGGGCCTTGACACTTGCTCAAGACATTCTGCTTTTGAGAAACTGTTTTAATCTATTTTACCTTAGAAAAAGCTTTTGACTACTGGCCTGTCCAGGCCCATTCACCCGACCCACTCCTGTAATTTAAAAGGCCCTGTCTTTTCCCAAGCCAGGTACTGTATTATCTTGCTTAATAAAATTATGTCCTCAGCTGGCCTGATGGGAGGACAAAATCTTCCCATGGGAGAGGGAGAGACAAACAATCAGGTGGTTCCAAGGCTGTATCCATTCTGTCAGTGCTGTCAACCACTCCAGACTGGACAAGGACCTTGGCTTTAAGGAGCACGATTCTGGTCTGTGAATCTGTGCACATAGACCCACTCATGCTGAAAACCATTTTTAATACCTTGTTTCTGAAAGACTCCCCTGGAAGCAGCATGGCCCCTCATCTTGTTGCCATGGAGGCTGCTAAAGGCCGCCAGCTCTGTTTCCAGAATCCTTAGCATTGCAGGTCCTGCCATTCAGACTCACTCAAGGGTGAACAGACCTTTTACATGGGCAGGACTCAACAAAACTAAAATGCCCATTTATTAATTTACAATAAAAGCAGTCAAGCCTTCATTTTAGCAGGTCGACAGAAAAACATGACCCTGAAAAACAAACATTGAGATAAGAGTTGCACAGTGAATACAGAATTAAAGTAAAATAAACCAGATGCTGTAAGAAATATGTTTGTTAAGCCATGGCCAGTTAATGTTTCCATTCTCCACCACCGAGAGAGAGACGTTATTTTATCTTATCCACGAACCCTTTTCCCCTCTGATTAGTGGGTCTCTAATCAAATCCTTCCTCTTCATCTTTCCCTCTACAATGCTCCAAGCCAGCTCTCAGAGTGAAACTCATGGAAACATCACTCCATCGTCACCCTTGGGTGGAGTTTGGGCCAAGTCTAGTTGTACTTCCTCATTATGACTTGACTGTTTTATGATCATTTCTGATAGCTTCTCTTCTGAGGCCTTGCTGCCAATTTCCCCTCCACCTAGTACTTGGCTTCCTTGTCTAGAATGTTCTCCAGTGCCTTTGAGTCCATGTAATCAAGGAAGAGGAGGTCTGGAAGTGTCAGGGCTATGCAAACACATCTCTAGCGATGGCAAGCTTGAGAAACTGGTTCTGCAGGAAGCTTGCTGCAGTGAGAAACAGACTTTATAGAGAGTGTGCTTGGCACAAAGTCTTGTGAGTGTAGGAATGTATGTCACAGGCGCTGTTTCGGGGCAAGGTCCAATTCTCTATGCACACAGGTGGAGCAGATTCCAGTGGGGTCAGTCTTTATCCAGGCAAAGCTGCAGGCACCAGATTTCCAGGGGTCATTGGGACAGAGCAGCAGTACTGGAGCCCACCCCTTGCTTACTTTGTGCCCTTTGTAAACAATAGCCTGTCACAGCGTACTAGGGTCAAAGCCTGCACCCTGTCTGCTTCTCTTATCTCTACAGTATGGTTTCTCAACCTCGGCACTATTGACATCTTGGGCTGGGTGATTGGTTGTCATGGGGGCTGTCCTGTGCATTGTAGGATGTTTAACAGCATCCCTGGCCTCTACCCACTACGTGCCAATATATATCAAACACGTTCCTTGTTTATAACAAACAAAAATGCCTCCAGACATTGATAAATACCCCTTGGGGGTGGGTGATGGGCAAAATTGCCCATGGTTGAGAACTACAGATCTAAAGGCCACCCTGTGCTTTCAGGATAACAGGGGAGGAGTGTGGGGGCGGGAAAGCAGCTGACTCGGGGCCTCTAACTTCAGGTGGGTGCAGAGAGGGAGAGATTGGTGGAGGGACCTGTGGGAACAAGCAGGCACACCCTGCACAGAGGGTTCAGGTGATCCCCGCCACGACAGCTCAAAAACTTGTTTGTGCAGCCAATTATTAAATGTGCTCTGTACACATATCTACCCATTTGTAGATTTCAGCCAATTTTAGAGACCCCCTGAAGTCTACTCACCTCTATTATGTTTATTCATTCTGGCTCTAACTCAACAGGATTTTGAAAACGGTTTCTAAAAAGGCTAAGACTCTACTCTTTGAAAGTGCTCCAAGCAAAGTTGTCAAAGGCAGAATTCACCACCAGCATCTTAAGAAGTACTGTTGATGTCGTCGATGTTACTGCAGAGACACCGTTAAGGATAATCGAAAAGAAAAGAAAAATTCTACTCTTACGCTTCCCTTGGAATCAAGTGGTTTTCGTTTTTCATTCCCCTCCAGTCTTTCACCGTATACCTATGTTTTTCTTAATTCATAAAATTCTTGAGTGGACCAACTTCAAATTCTCAGTACCACCTTTTTATGAACATTTATGGGATAATGCCCTCAAGAGGGGCTCTTCTGGTGTATGAACATGTTTTGCAAGAACATGTGAAGGAACGTGCGTGCGTTTGCTGCGGCTCATTCAGCTGTGGCTTCGTATTTGGTTGAGGGCAGCGAGGAAGACAGTTCCAGTCTCGATTCCGCAGATGTGTCCATGTCACTCTACTTAATGATGGATCTTTAAACAAGAAGCGACCTTAGGTGTCACCCAGAGTTCTCACTTTACAGGTAAGTTAACTGTGGCTCAGATAAGCTGACCTTTCTGCCGAGATGACATGACAAGTGGATGACAAGGCTGGGGAGGAAGTCCCAGGCCTCCTGATTCTCAGAAGCTGGTATCTTTTCCCCGCACTCCCTCCTTTATTGTCTGTCCATAAAGTTTAGCGAAGGACGGACACGTCAGAACCAAACAATGGTATCGTACAGGAAGCTTGTAGAGTCGATTTTCACAAAGGGTTTTAATTTCGTCTCCCTCACACTAAGGGTTAGGGTCCTGGGTCTGCGATATTAAGTAGAAATTGCCCCAGACCCAAAGTTAGAAAATATGGGCTTAATCTGAGCTCTACCATTTATGAGCACTAAAGTCCTGGACAAATTGTTTAACTTCTCTGAGCCCTGGTTTCTTTGTTTGAAAAATGTCAATAATAACTCCTACCAAGCATGTATTAAGAATCAGAAAACCTCCCATCCTTTGAACCAGTAATCCCTCAGTTCAGTAATTTTATCATTTAAAAAAAAAGCCGGTATGTAGAAACAGCATTCTGTACAAAAACACATTAGCACCACTTTGTTTATGCCTGCGATTTGTCGAGCATGCTATGTGTGCAGTCTGCTGTGCTAGCAGACTTGTGTGATTGTCTCTAATCTTCACAACAAATCGAGATGGGTATTATAGTGTTTATTTTACAAAGGAGGAAACTGAAGGCCAGTGAGGAGAAATAACTGGTCCAAAATCACACAGATGCTAAGTGCGAGGAGCAGAAGTCAAACTCCTATCTGCCTCTCTCACAGCCCACTTTCTTTCCATTGTGCCTTGTTATTTTTTGTAAAAGCAAATATCTGGAAACAACCTAAATAGCCAATGATAAGGTTTGATTTTAAAATTCTAGAATGGAATATTTTCAGCCATTAAAATATTGTTTCTTTAAGGCTTTTAATCTCTTTTAACAAAATGCTCAACAGGCTCTTCTGCCTAATGGAGCTAGAGAGGCGCTAGGGTAGAAGGAAAGGATCCCCATGCCCAGAACCTGGACGGGAAGGGAACAGATGGGCTTGAGTGGAGGAGTGTGGCCATGGGGATGTGTACCAGCTGTCCTTATGTGATAAGGCATTCACAAAGACACCAGGCCAGTGGGTCCAAGAACTGAACAAGTGTAAAGCCAGTGAGAACTGAGAATACGCTGAGTGCGAAGATTAGTTAGGACTTAGGTTGGGGTGCTCTAGCAGAGGCTTTTCTGGAAGTCTAATTTTCTTGCAGAGAAATCCAGGCAGGTTTTTTGGGAATCCCTGTATCATCAGAGAGCCAGCTTCCTTCTATCCTGTGGCTTTGCCCTCCTCAGCATGTCGACTCACTTATAGTCATAGCTCCTACATTCTAGCCAAGGAGAAGGATGAAGGGAGAGGGAAAGGAAACACTCCTTCCATTTTGGCCACAATATGGAAGTTCTACGCATCCCTTCCATGCACACCCTGTTGGCCAGAATTTGGTCACATGATATATCTAATGCAAAGGAGTCTGGGAAATGTAGTCTTTAGCAGAATCTCCATATGCTGAAGCTATCGTCCTGTTCACATCAAATAAGGGAAGAATGCATGCTGCAGAACTACTAGCTCAAAGCTGAGGGAAGGCAAACCCAAAGAGTCATTGCCCTGTTTACCATCTCTAGGGATTGTGAGGGAAGTGTTAATCATGAAAACACAATAAAATACTTGAAATTCATTTTATGCTGCTGTAATTTTCTGCAGAGTTCTCCTCATTAGATCTGCTTTGGTATTCCCCCATCACCACTTCCTTGGGAGATATTAAGTAAAGTTCTACATTATTTCTCCAGGCTTTTAGAGTCACATACGTGTTTTCGTTGAATGGGACACTGTGCTGAGACCAGCCTTGAGATGATAAGTTGTTGTTTTTATTCTATTAGGTTTAAGAACCAGGACACAAAATTGCATATAAAACTGAATCACAACTTTGATTTCTTAAGAAAGAAAGTTTTGAGAAAAAGCACTATGATGTGAGTGCTTTTCTTTTGGTGTTGAGATTATAAGTTTTTAGTTATAAAGACAGCCACCTGGTCAGCTCATTCGGTAGAGCATGAGACTCTTAAAATGTCTGAAGTTTTTTCAGTAAGCATCTATAAATTTTATATTCAGAATTTTATTTTAAATACCTATTTAAAAACTACTGTCCATCTGTCAATTCTTATGTAAAATCAATGAATATACTCTATGTGAAATTGCCTTGAAAACTATAAAAGAAAAATTTAAAAAGCAAAATTTTTTGTATGTGTCATAACTGGTAATTATCCAGGGAAAAATATTATTAGCAAGGCAGTGGATTTAGGTGTAATTTATTCTTCTAATATCAAGCACGTCGATTGTGTTCTGAAAGAAACTTTTTCTGTATTAAAGTCCTCTGTCATACTGACTAATATTTACTGAGCACTTACTATTTACCAGACACAGAGTCAAGGGTTTTCCACATATGGTGATCTTCAATTCTTTTTTTTTCCTTTTTTGTCTTTTTTCGTGACCGGCAACGGATCGTAACCCTCAGTGTCACGCCCGTACCGGACCGGGACCGGCAACGGGGTCGCAACCCTTGGTGTTGCCCCCACACCTCGCTCAGCCAGTGAGCGGCCGGTCTGTATGTGGGATCCGAACCCTCAGTGGGAGTGTTGCCGCGCTTCCCAAGCGGCGCACTGTAGCAGTGCGCCACCGGGCCGGCCCAGTGATCTTCAATTCTCACAACAGTCCTGTGAAGCAGGTTCTTTTTCAGACAGAGAAACTGAGGTTCACAGTGTTTAGGTAACTAGCCTAAGATACACAGTGATCTAAGGAAGAAAAACTTCTTAAAGTTAAAGACAACCGGAACACCCCACCTGTCATACCTGGGGAAATTGACCCAGAACAGCCAACACCAAGTCTTATTTTAGCAAAATGATTGGACAATAGAGGGGAAAAAATAGGGTACTGAGGAAAAAAATAAAGTCAAGAAAAAGAAGAAAAGAAAGTCAAGAAAAGTAAAGGGTGTCACATTGTCATCAGAATATTTGGCGGCCACTGGTTGCCATAAAACAATAGATTTTCAGACTACCTGAAACAGCAAACTCTTACACTCTGCTATATACAAGAGACCCATCCTTTAAAACATTCAGAAATGTTAAAAAAAAAATTTAAATGGGTGAAGATATATGATAGACAAATACAAATAAAAGGAAAAGAGGGGAATCATAATCCTGATATTCTGACAAGTCAGAATTCAGAAGAAAAAGCATTAAAAGAGATAAAGAAGGACACTTTGCAATGCTTACTGCGACAATTCTCCACAAAGATGTAAGAGCTGTTGGTGCCCATGCACTGATGACAAAGCAACAACTTCTATAAAGCAGATGTTATAGCAGATACATGAGAAATTGACAGAGACAAACTAATAAAAGTAGATGTGAACACGCTCAATACAAGCCAGATCAAATGGATAAAAGTAAGGAAGGGCGTAGAAGAACTAAACAACGTATTCAATAGGTAGTCTGTATCTATTGTACCCCAAATCCTAATAACGAAGAATACATTCTTCAAGTGCACATTCACAATAATTGACACTTTAGGTCACAAAGAAAAATTGAAAGAAATTTCAAGGAAAAGTAATAAAACACATAGCAGTCTCTGACCACAGTGCAGTAAAACTAGAGAGAAATCATGAAAGCAGAGGACTTTTCCATCTGCAGATTTCAAAGAACACTGTTAAATAACTCTTGGGTCAGAATGAAATTGCAAGACTTCTGGAAAATACAAATGATAAAAATAAAAATCTGTGGCATACAACTAAAGCAGTTATTAGAGGAAAATTTGTTGCATGAAGTACCTACATCAATAAGACTGGGGAAAAAATAGAAATAAATTGATTAAATCCCCTTTCTAAAAGGCTCAAGAATAAGAAACAACAAAATAAGCCAAAAGAAAGTGGGGCCGAGCCCGTGGCACACTCGGGAGAGTGTGGTGCTGGGAGCGCAGCAGCGCTCCTGCTGCAGGTTCGGATCCTATATAGGGATGGCCAGTGCACTCACTGGCTGAGCGTGGAACGGCCAGTCTCAAAAAGGATGAAAAAAAAAAAAAGTGGAAGAAAAATCTCAGTAAATATAAAAGCAGAAATTAATGAATTAGAAAACAAATGGTAGAATTAAGAAATATGTGTAAAAGTTAGTTGTTCAAAAATATAGACTAAAGAGTCAAATCACTAGGACAAATATACAAAAATAGAAATAACCATAAAACAGAGGAAATAAAAAGTATGAGCACTACTGTACACAGCCCCGTGTGAATAAATTTGAAAACCCTGGTGAAATATGTAATTTTTAAGAAAAACACTACTTATCAAAATTAACCTGTCAAAATAGACTGACATTGAAGAAATGGAGGAAGTCGTTAAAGAGCTCTCTTCAAAAGTATGCCAGGCCCGCATGCCATAGGGGAATCCTACCTTCCATCTACTTTAAAGATCAGATCTTCCCAACCCTACTTAAAATATTCCATCCAGAGCAAAGAAAAAGAAGGAAAATCTCCATGTCCATTTTACGAAACAAGTGTCTTATTGATCACAGTACTTGAAAAATATTGAACCGAGAAAGAAAATTACAGACCAATTTCACTTATAAATACCAACACAAAAATCTTATATAGAACATTAGCAAACAGAATCCGATGGCACATTAAAAATAATGCATCACACGGTTGAATTTTGATGCCAGTTGTGTCTTCCTCCACCAGTTAACAATCTTGATTATAAATTAAAATACACCGATTTTTAAAACCTGTGTAAAATATATACAGAAAAGTGCACAAATCATATGTGTACAGTTGGTAAATTTTCACAACTTGAACACACCCACGTAATGGCACACATATCAAGAAACTGAACGTTATCAGAAGCCCAGAAGCCCTTTCATGACTGTCACTCTTACTACCCTCAGGGTTTGTTTGTTTTTTGGGGTTTTTTTTGGCTATCTTGATTCCTAACCCCATATTTTTAAATTTTATATAAATGGACTCATACAGTTGGCATTTATTCTTCTGTGTCTAGCATCTTTCACTTGATGTTACGTTTGAGATTCACCGGGATTGTTGTATGTAATTACAGCTTGTTCATTCTTGATGTACGTAGTTCTGTATACAGCCGTGTGAATACACTATAATCCCTGTCCATGCTACTCTTGCTGGAGTGTTGGGTAGTTTCCAATTAGGGACTATTCCCACGTTGCTGCTACAAATACTCTTGTACATGCCTTTTGTCAAAGATATGTATGCATTTATCTTGAACATCTACCTAGGGCTAAAATTGGTAGGTCATGGAATATGTATGGTAGCATCTAGTAGATATTACCAATTTTTCAAAATGATTGTGCCAATTTACACCCACAACAGCAGTGAATGAACATTCTGATTTTTCCATATCCTGATTAAAACTCAGTATATGTTTGTCTTTTTCCATTTTAGCCATTATGTTGAGTGTCACATTGGAGCTTTAATTTGCATTTTCATGACATCTAATAAGATTGAGCATCTTTTTGTATGTTTATCAGTCATTCTTGAAACCGTACTTACATTTGTCAGGCCACTTGAACTTTATGTCTCACTTCACATTAGTAAATGGACTCACTTGTTAAAATTGAGTGTGGATACCTTTGTATCCTTGAGATAACATGACACATAGAGTTCTCATGCACAACATCCTGTTTAAGTGGAGTGTGATTAAAGAAAGAATCCATCAATAAAAAAATTAATTTCAAAGTAACTCAACTGCTTATATTGAAATTCTCAGACATCATGAAAAGAAATACATAGACCACAGTAATACTTCTTTTACTTTTTTTTTTTTTGGCAACTGGCTGGTATGGGGATCCAAACCCGTGACCTTGGTGTTTGTTACAAGGCTGTGCTCCAAATAAGTGAGCTAAACTGGCCAGCCCCCAATACTTCTTTTAATCTTTTTTTCTCTCTTATCTAGTCCTGACAAATGTAGCTGCCCTAGCATCATTTTTTCCAAAAAACATAAGAATGAGAATTATAAAGTAATTTTCATGAAAAAGGCTTTTCTGCCATTACTCGAAATCCAAAGTTCATATAAGACATGATTGATAAATGCAATCTCAAAAAGTAAAAACAAACAAAAACCACAAAAGTTTCTGCATCTTATTTTACATCACATTGGAAGTTCCAGTGAGTGCAATAAGGCACGACATAGAAATAAAGTACGTACAGATTGGTAATATTTTCTTGCACAGACAAAAGGATTGGCTACATCGAAAATCCCAGGCAATCAACTAAAGGACTCCTAGACCTGATAAACGCATTTAGCAGGTTGCAGAATATGCCACCAAAATAAAAACTGTATTTCTATATACTAGCAATAAAAAGTATACTGAAATTTTAAATTATATATACTATTTACAATAGCTCACTCAAAATGAAATGATTAGGTATGAATCTAACAAAATATGTATAGAATCTGTATACTGAAAACTACAAAACTTTAATGTTAAAAGCAATTAAAGAAGACCTAAATTAATGGAGAGATATACTATGTTCATAGATCAGGAGATTCAACATAGTAAAGAAGTCAATTCTTCCCAAATTGATGTACAGATGTAATGCAATTCTAAAAAAGTCCCAGCAGAGTTTTTTTGTAGAGAGAGACAAGCTGATTCTAAAGTGTATATGGAAAGGCAAAGAAACTGTAATAGTCAAAACTATTTTGAAAAAGAAAAATAAATTCAGAGGAATTATACTACTAAATTTTACAAGTTTTTATAAAGCTACAGTAATCAAGACAGTGTGGTATGGGATAGGTACGTTGATCAATGGAACAGAATAGAGAACCCAGAAATAGACCCAAACAAATACAGCCAATTGGATTTCTGAGAAAGATGCAAAGACAATTCAATGAAGAAAGAATAGTCTTTTAAATGTATGGTGTTTGAGCAATTGAACATACACACATACACACACAAATGAGCCTTAAGCTAAATCTCACACCTTACACACGTTAACTCAAAATGGATCTTAGACCTAAACGTCGAATGAAAAACTACATATCTTTTAGGAGAAATCTTAAAAGAAAGTCTTCATTAACGTGGATTAAACAAAGAGTTCTTAGGCAGAGTGCCAAAAGCATGATCCATTAACTATTATAAAAGTTATTAACTATATTTCATCAAAATTATACAATATTACATAATACACACAAAATTTTTATCTGCAAAGACACAGTTAGGAGAACGAAAAGATAAACTAGACATTGGGATAAAATATTTTCAAATCATATATCCAACAAAGAACTTGTATGTAGAATACATGAAGAACTCTCTAAACCGAACTACAAGAAAACAAATAATCCAATTAAAAAATGGGCAAAAGACTTGAACAGATACTTCACCAAAGAGAACATAAGCAGATAAGCACATAAAAATATGAGGGGACTTCAGAAAGTTCATGGAAAGATTCATATTATCTTTTAATTCCATTTTTCCATGAACCATTGGAAGTACCCTCCTATGTTCAATATCATAATCTTTCAGGAAATGCAAATTGAAACGACAATGAGATACCACTACATACCTATTAAAATGGCTAAAATAAAAAATAAATACTCTCAACACCAATTTCTGGGGAGAATTGGAAGCAACTGCAAGTCTTATAGTTTGCTGTGGGAATGCAAAACAATACAGCCACTGTAGAAAACAATTTACTGCTTCTCATAAAATGAGACATACAACCAGAAATCCCCACTGCTGGGTATTTACCATATGTTCATACGAAAACCTCTACATGAATGTTTATACAGCTCTATTCCTAATTGCCCCAAACTGGAAACTACCCAGATGTCCTTCAATGGGTGAATGGGTGTATCCGTACAATGGACTGCTACTCCATAATAAAAAGGAACATACTATTGATATAGCAACAACTTGGATGAATCTCAAAGACGTTATGCTGAGTGAGACAAACCAGTCTTAAAGGCTACATACCACACAATTCCATTCATAAGATATTCTTGAAAAGAAAAAAATATAAGCACATGAGAACATGTCAGTGGTCTCCGGAGGGGAGTGGGGTTGAGAGGAAGGCAAGTCTACAAACACATAGCACCAAGGAGGTTTTTTGAATGATGTAATAGTTCTGTTTCTTGACTGTGGTAGTGGTTACACAAATGTTAAAATCCCTAGAACTGTACACCAAAAAAAGAGTCAATTTTATTGTTTGTTAATTTTTAAAAAGAGGAAAACACCTTTTGCATGGAAGAAAGCATCATAAGTAAAGTCAAAAGATGAATGACGAAGTTAGGAAAAATATTTATATGATTCATATCACAAACACAGCACTGCTCTCCTTAGTATGAAAGTGTGAATAACAAGGCCAAAAAGCACCACCTCCTGAAAGAGCAAAGAGCATAAACAGCCAACGTTAAAGGAAATACAAATGATTTTACAATATGAATAGATGGTTCCTGCAGCACCTAAACAAAATGCATATTAAAACTACAGTAAGATACTACTGTTTTTCTATAAGATTGGTAAAAATCTCGAAGTTGAACAACACAAACTGTTGGCCAGGCACTCTCAGTCTCTGTTGGACAGAATGTATATTAGACGGTTTGACACTATCTATCAAATATTTTTTTGACTCGGGCATATTTATTCTATATGTGCAAAATAAAGTATACTCAAGGTTATTCCTTGCAGCATTTTTGTATTAGCCAAAGAGTGGAAACTAGCCGAATTTCATCACCAGGGGACTAACTAAATTAGTCATGGAATATATCCATTCATTGAACTCCTCTGAAGCTATAAAGAAGAATGAGGGAACTTTCTATGCTCAGGTAATGGATGCGTTCCAGTACATATTATTGTTAAGGGATAAACGCAAAGTGCAGAATAGCATGTGTAGCATGCAGAACCCTGCACAGAAGGTCAGGGGTATGACAATAGACATGGGTACTTGTCCCACATGGAGAAACTCTGGACAAATAAACAAGAAAATAATAGAAGTGATATGCTGGGAAGAGAAGGACAGGAACAAAAAGATGGGGGATAACTTTTCACTCTCTGTCTTTCTGAATGTTTCCTTTTTGAGCCAGTGATATAAATCACTGGTTCAAAAAATTAAATTACAAATTACATCTTTAAATAAGACACTTTCTCAGTGGTAGCTCATCCGTCAGCTCTGGGGAATGCAGGAGAGCAGGCAGAAGGCGCTGTGGAGAGCTGAGACAGGAGGCCAGAAGAACACTTCCTTGCACAAAAGAAGCAAAATGCAGAAGGAAGAGGCACTGGTGAGTCTGAACGCGAAAGGAGCAGAAAGGGTATGCCAAAGAAATGGCAGCCGGTGAGCGTGACGGAGTGAAGGGCACGTTGTCTGGACGTAGAAGACGTGGGTTTGGGGCCTCTTGATGCTGACTGGGGGGCTAGGGGCAAGTCTTGTAAGTTCTCTGAGCCTGTTTTCTCACCTGTATAACGGCAGTAAGAACAAAGTCTACTTCACAAGGTGATCATAAGTGCTAAATTCAAGAAAAAATGGAAAGCACCTTGTAACAGAGAGGGGGGCAATGTGCGAATGACGTTGTGTTAAGAAATAGACACAGGAAGAAAGGGACGCCCTTCAGCCATTCCTGCCACCTCCTTTCCTGCTGACAGTGCCCAGGACAATGGAGAGACGGGCTGGGACTGAGAGATGGAGTCAGAATCCCCCTGGGCACACAGGGAGGACAAGGACTGGAAATCCAGTCCCTAAAGATTGACTTCCCGACAAACTTCTTAGGAGTTTGCTAATTCGTCTGTGAACAGGCTGCCTTATTGTGGGCCATTTTAGGGAGTTTGAACAATATTCTGAGGGCGAGTTTTGAGTAAGGAGGGGGGTGGGACGCTGACCAAATTTGCATCCTGGAAAGATCACTGCGAACACTGTGTAGAAAGGTGGTTGGAAGAAGGCAAGACAGTGGGCCAGGACCTCATCGGGAGGCTGCTGCAGGAATCCAGGGGCAAGGGAGGCGGAGGAGGGGTGGAGAAACGTGGATGTAATTGAGAGACTCAGGCAGGATTACAACAGGGTGTGGTGAGCGTCTGATGCAATATCATTGGCAAAGCAGACAGAAGAGGCCGGAGGACTACCAGCCTTCCAGTGGAACAGCCCAGTGGGTACGGTCAAGACACCGTCCACTGAGACAGAGAAAAGAAAGCAACTCCCATGCACAGAGGCCATGGAGCGTCTGAATCCACCAGCTCACACATACATTTCTCCTCTCAAATATTCCTGCAAATGAAATAACTAGATCATTGCATATTTCCTTTCTATGGATTTTGATTAATTTTTTTTTTTTTTAATTTACCCTCAAGGAGTTAAAAACAACCATAAAATAGGAAAATGGTAGAAGGGGCCATGTGCTCACTCAGGGCTAATGAGAAATACTTCAACTTAGTGCAACATTTCAAACACATTCTCTCTCTATTTCAGTGACATTAATCCACCAAGTCATCTGGAATCTCTACAGGGTAAATCTTGAAAACACATATGCAAAGGACGGAAAGACCAGAAAGCTCTCAATGTCCATTCAGGTCAATACCCAAGTTCTCTACACCCACCAAGTGTTATTGAAGGGGATGTGCACCAAAGGCCCATATGGGGTAATTAGTATGTTTTCTTACTACACGTTTAAAGTTACCTCTCATGTCCAGAAATACACATTGTGTATTAAAAGAGATGATTGGCCCACCAATGTTTTTCTCTTGGCTTTCATCTGCTAAATAATTTTTTTCAGCATGGTTTTGTCATTTACTATTTTAAGATGATGATATACTGCATATGAAATAAATATCCATTTATCAGTCCAGTTAATGCAGCACCTTCTACAATGGGCAGCAATTCAACCATTAACATGAGAAAAAAATTAGTGAGTTCCTTCATTTAACCTCCATCATTCCTCATTTAGATCACAGCCTATCCTTGGTAAATCTGATTCCTAGAAATTGTGCTCTTTCATCCCACACTACATGTGGGAAATCCTCTTTACCACATGTCCTGGGTTAAATAGTGTCCACCCCAGATTCATGTCCTTCCTGATACCTCCTCAGAATATGACCTTATTTGGAAATAGAGTCTTTGCAAATGTAATTAATTAAGATGAGGTCATGCTCACACTCGTTAGGCTGGCTCTGGTTGAGAAAAGACAAGATAAAAAGTGTTGGCAAGGATGTGGAGAGATTGGATCCCTCGTGCACTGCTGGTGGGAAAGAGAAATGGTACAGCCACTGTGGACAAAAGTTTTACAGTTCCTCAAAAATTAAACATAGAATTAACAGCAACTTCATTTCTAGGCACATGGGGGTAATTCAAGAAGTTCATGGAAAAATAGAATTGACAGATCTTTCCGTGAAATTTTTGAAGTACTCTTGTATACCCAGAAGAATTGGAAGCAGAAACTCAAACAGATACGTAAACCTCCATATTTATAGCAGCATTATTCACAATTGTGAAAAGTTGGAAACAACCTCTGTCCATTAACAGATGAATGGATAAACAAAATGTGGTATACACATACAGGAGAATATCATTCAGCCTTGAAAAGGAAATTCTGACACATGCTGCAATATGGACAAACCTCAAAGACAAGATACTTTGTTGAAATAAGCCAGACACAATATGATTCCACTTATATGAGGTCCCTAGAGTAGTCAAATGCATAGAGACAGAAAATAGAAAGGTGGTTATCAGGGACTGGAAGGAGCGGGGAACACAGAGTTACTGTTTAATGGGCAGAGAGTTTCAGTCTGGGATGGTGAAAAGTTCTGGAAATGGTAGCGGTGATGGTTGTACAACACTGTGAATATACTTAATGCCACTGAATTGTAGACTTAAAATGGTAAATTTTAGGGCCGGCCCGGTGGCGCACTCGGTAGTGCGGTGCTTGGGAGCGCGGTGGCACTCCCGCCAAGGGTTCAGATCCCGTATAGAGACCGGTCTGCTCACTGGTTGAGCGCGGTGCGGGCGCGACACCAAGGGTTGCGATCCCATTGCAGGTCATGAAAAAAGACAAAAAAAGGAAAAAAAAATGGTAAATTTTATATTATGTATGTTTTACCACAATAAAAAATAATAATAAAAGAAAAAAAAAAGATGAGCTCATACTGAAGTAGGATGAGCCCTTAATCCAGTACGACTCACGTCCTTAAGGGAAGAGAAGAGACACAGAGACACAGACACATGAGGGGAGGTGCCCTGTGAAGAGACGGAAAGGCACAAGGAAAGGTGGCCACAGGAAGACAGGGGCAGAGATTAGAAAGACGCATCTGCAAACCACGGGACAGCAAGGGTTGCCAGCAGCCACCAGAAACCAGAAGAGGCGAGGATGGATCCTCCCTAGAGCTTTCAGAATGAGCACGACCCTGCCAACACCTTGACTTCCAGAACTGTAAGAGAATACGTTTCTGTTGTTTTAAGCCTCCCGGTTTGTGGTAATTTGTTATGGCAGCCCTGGGAAAATAATACACTATGTTCCAGGTAGTCAAATATAAAAAATAAGCTTTAATTTGGGAGGTTGGGGAGGGGGTAAAGGGGGAGGGAGGGACTCGAGGGGATACTTAGGAAACAGGTATCCATTGGTTCTTTCTCAAAGAGCAACTACATTCAATTTTTTTCTAAGAAATCCCATTGTATATTTAGGGTTTATTATATGTACAGTAAACCTCCTCTGAAGGGTGTTTCTATTTTTTACAAGTTCTAAGTGTTTGAAAAAGATAAGATCTGTGTGATGGAATACTATATTTTAGATGTTTTTAATATATGAAAAGGTATTGATGAAATATAAGAGAACTTCAGAGAAAAGCTGATGGAAATATTCATATTACCTTTCAATTCTATTTCTCCATGAATTTTTTGAAGCCCCCTCATGTACTACATCCAGGAAAAAAAGGTTGCAAAGCAACCTGATGAAAATGTGCATGTGCCAGAACATGAACAGTGGCTACTAATTTCTTACGCATTTTCCAATTTTTTTTTTGCATGAGTTACTTTAGTAATTGGAAAAAATAATTAACATTATAATTAAAATTTTAAGTTTCAAAATCAGAAATAATTCAGTTGATGGGTTGAAATTAGCCTCATGGGGGCTGGCTCTTCCAAATTCCAAACCAGAGACCCGAGAAACTGCTACAGCCCATGGACCTGAGCCCATGACCTTGGCTCACATCCCTGGTGCTCCCAGGGATCACTCTAGGTGGAGAATGTAGTCCTCTGAGGCTTTTCATCTATCATTGGGCTTAGAGCTTTGGAAGCAATCATGCTCTGAGTTTTTCTCCCACCAGAATGATGATGTTTCCAGATTGAGAGACATTCTCCATATATTTGATTATTTCTCACCAAGAATTAACCTTCTTTAGGCAGTTCAGTTTATATTGACAAATATTTATTTTATCTGGCACCATGCTAAGCGCTGTCAGGGGCAGTTTTGTGATAATGACCATGAGATCTAGAATCAGACTGGCTGGGATCTGAATCCTGGCTCTATAATTTCCTAGCACTGCAAAATGGGCAAATTATCTAATTTTTTCAACCCTCAGTTTTTTAACCTGCAAAATAGAGATAATATATTTAATCAAATCTAAGACACCTTTCATTAAATGCATGCAGTATTTATCTACTTCTAAGAAAGAAAACACTGCCAATTAAACTTTGGCATATTGCCTTAAACAATAGTATTAATTGGTCCTACCAGCCTTTCCTTGCCTTGAAATTTCTTTCATTTACACCAGAGATCTGGCAATTTTTCCTGCTTCCTATTGCATTGTTTAGTATGTGATGGTCAATTCTTTTGCACATATCTCAGTAACTAAAGGTGATACAGCTTCATCTACCTGTAGGGCAATCTTCCTTTTCTGGGTCCATAAAGCCCACGATTGTTGTTGTTTTGCAAGAAAATGTGGAAGTGCAATCATCTCTCCAGCAACAAATATCCAGCTCTGTTTTGCACTCTCTGCAGGTGTTAATTTCAAGGCTGGATAACAATGTAATATTTTGGAAGACTTTTTAAAATGTCAGTTAAGCTCAACACAAGTACTTCCAACAATGCTCATAACTCAGCTGAACTGTTAATATTAATAGCAATGACCAAGTTTGTGTGCATACAGGCAAAGACAACTACTTACTGCTGCTGCCTGGTCAATCCTGATTGTAACATGCCCAAAATTGTAAGATGCATCAGGATTCTGAGATGTTAGTGAAAAATATATATATATATTTTCCACTAGAATTAATGAAATCAGTAGTACTTCCCTCTTGGAGTTATTGTGATGATTGAATTAAATAATGATTTCTATATATTTTCTCTGCTCTCTATTATCCAGCCATTTAGCAAGCATTTCCTGAAATCTTATTATGTGCAGGTGCTGTGCAAAGGGTCCTCTAGACTTGTGGTCAGCTTTCAACAAAATAAAGTCCAGCGATCCTTGGGAGTCTGGACAAAAACATTTGGAGCCCCAAAGCATTGCTAGTATGTGTTTAAAGACAGAAGACGATCAAAGAGTCAAAAGAGCAGCTGAAATCAAAGGAGCAATTTGGGGAGAAAGTAGAAAATAAGAAAATCCTAAAGATGACAGAAAAAGAAAAGTATTGGATGAGGAATGAGAACTAATTACTAGTCCTGTGCTTCTCCAAGTCAACGTGTGGCCAACATTCCCTTCCAATATCTTCTTTTTGAGTGTTCTAAAGAATTGTCGAGTCTTCTGGGTCAACTTCATTATCTCATTAAGGAGAAAGATGGAGCCCGGGAGGTGAGATGACTTATTCAGAAACATGGCTCTGGCAGGTCTACAGGTGATTTCTCTTGCTTCTTTCTGATTTTCTGTATTCATAAATTGTTGTATAACGTGTTTTCTTTACAATGAAAACACCTAATCTGTTGATAGAAAAGTATATTAAGCAATATTACTTTTTATCACAGCAAAGAAGAACCCGATAATTAATATCCAAGAAAGTCCATAGCTTTTAGAAAAGAACCAAAAAGTAAAAAAAAAAAAAAAAAAAAAAAAAAAAAAAAAAAAAACAAAAAACAGAAGCCTTCTGTAACAACAACAAAAAAATCTTTCAGGCAGACTGAAACACAAACACCAAATAAGGAACGATGTGCTTGGTAGTAGAAGAAACACAAACACCAAATAAGGAACGATGTGCTTGGTAGTAGAAGAAACACAAACACCAAATAAGGAACGATGTGCTTGGTAGTAGAAGAAACACAAACACCAAATAAGGAACGATGTGCTTGGTAGTAGAAGAAACACAAACACCAAATAAGGAACGATGTGCTTGGTAGTAGAAGAAACACAAACACCAAATAAGGAACGATGTGCTTGGTAGTAGAAGAAACACAAACACCAAATAAGGAACGATGTGCTTGGTAGTAGAAGAAACACAAACACCAAATAAACAAAAAAATCTTTCAGGCAGACTGAAACACAAACACCAAATAAGGAACGATGTGCTTGGTAGTAGAAGAAACACAAACACCAAATAAGGAACGATGTGCTTGGTTTTTTTCCTAAAAATAAACTTTAAGATAAACAGACAAAACACATAAACTTTCCATTAAAATAATATTTTTAAAATTGCTAAATACAGTAAAAATTGTGTTCTAGGACAAGAATGATACATATATAATAAATATTTATATATACAATTTTTATACAGTAAATATATATTTATTCTATATAAATAAATATAACATATATTTAGCCTTTAAACGTCTAGAAATAAATACAAAAGCACATACTTAACTAAAACAGCAATGATAAGTGACTTAGAAGTCTAGACATTCTGCTGGAAGCCACTTTCCAGGAAAAGCAGAGCATCTGATAACTTCTAAACTTGCTTTGTTGATAATTTCATCTCCCAGATGCTGAGCAGTTGGAAATAACTGGTTGCAGTGAAGGCCTGGGAACTCAGAGACTGACTATGACAGCCCTGAGGGAACGCGAGGTGCCTCGGTCACGGTTTTTAGTATTAAAAGTACAAGAAACTGGCTGGTTCAAATTTAACCCAGACAGGAAGTGAGTTGAAGATTCAGTAGTAGGTCACAGAACCCACAGGCCGGAAGAGCTTTGGGCCTCAGAGGGGACCTGAACAAGGAACGAGCAGTTTCTCAGGCCCAGAGCACTCCCTTTCCTTCTCTGGGCTGCCTGCTTTCCCGTCTGTTCTTGGGTTCTTTCAAATGCCAAAGATTTGGGTGTAGGTCAGATGCTTCCATGAGGCGCTCCCAGGGGAGACTAGTGAGGGGCGTGGGAACGGGAAGCCCAGGAGTGTAAATGAGACAGAGTTTGTTCTGGTCAAGCAAAGGAGCTGGGCTTTAGTACTTGCTCCCAGTTAGGTGATGATCACAGCTGTAGGTAGGGACCAGATCAGGATTCCCAGAGAGACGTCGAGGGCCCATCAACAGACCACGAAGTTCCCCTAATGGCCCTAAAACTGATCTGAAACTCTAGTCCTCTCTCGATTCTTATGAGTGATAAATGCACACATCATTTTACAACCAGCCCAGGATCACTTACATGTCATCTACGTGACAGGACAATTTACGGGTATATTTCTTCCGACAGTTCCCCTCTTCTCTGTTCCACCAAGACAGGCAGGACCTTTGTGCTTCCTCCATGTCCCCCACTTAACCCTCTGCCTCAGAGTAAGGGTGGGGCTACTCTGCCTAAAATGAAATTGCTTGAAAGATGCTTTTTTCCTGGGTTTTATTTTCCTAAAACTGGAGCTCATGAAAGAGATAATGCCCTCCTCCTTTGAGGACAGCCATGGGAGAGGGAAGTATCTTCAAGGCAAGTAAAGGGCAGCAGGAGGGACTCCTTCCAGCCTTTGGATTTTGCTCTCTGCTCCACCCAGCAGAAGTGTTAAGATTTCTGAAGGGCTGACTTGGTGAGCCTAGGGAGGCTGGCCCCAAGTGCAGGGCTCCCAGCCTCGAGGTAGTGGAGACCTAACAGACTGAAAGAGACCATGGTGGGTTTAGAAAATGGAGATAACTCGGAGGGCACGAAACACGGGATGGTGGTCTTGCCTTTTCTAGGCATCGCATAGAGCTTCTGACTTCTGTTGAGAGCCCGGGAAGAGAGGAGAGCTCAGTAACAACCAGAATGTCATTGTCTCCCAGCCTAGCAGTCTGCAGTGTTGAAAGATTTAGTTTGAAATAAAGCAAACAAAGAAATGGATATTTTTTGCACATTCTGTTTGTGAACCAAGACTCATGCCTGCTACACTTGCTAAGTATGCTATAGTTACTGCTACCAGGGTTAGAAGTGACTAGAATTGACTAAAATGATCCTGAGTCAGGGTGCTGGGCAGAAGTCTGACTGGCTGACTTGAAGTTCTTGGCCACTTGGCTGCACTTATGCACACTTGGATTGTTGGGATTCCTCCAGTTTAGGGAAAGGATGCTATTTATCAAGGCATTAGTGATACTGTCTTGAGTAGGAAATTGTCTCCAGTTGTTGCTGTTCATGTCCTGTTTTATTTTATTAATTACTATTATTTTAGCATCATCATTTTCAATTTAGTTTGTCGCAGGTTCCATGACAACTAACTTCCATTACCATCACTATTTTTATGCTCAAATTGCCCCACATTTGACCATCAGGAACTCTTTCAAGTTGGTCCCATTGTCCTTCTGATATCTCTCCATCAGTCTTTGAGCTCCTGTCTTACTTAATATGTTTCAGGATCATTTTGTACTATCCCTACCCCAGCCCTGGAGTCAGCCACTTCTCCAAAGAGCCCTGCTTCCTCTAAGTAGAGAGTGGTATATAGAAGCCAAGATCCCAGCTCCACATGTGTTCATTCTTCTTGGGGTGTCATTGCTCCCAGGCCCTTTTAGCAGCTAGAGCTAGGAAATGTGCGTATGCACACGTGTGTCCATGAATGTGTGTACACATACACAATGCATATGAGAGTACTTCAAAAAGTTCATGGAAAGATTTGTATTACCTTTTTAGTTTTATTTTTCCACAAACCTTTTGAAGTATCTCTATCTACCTGTATAAAACCAAGAGTTTATATTGATACCTTCAATTCCAAACCAACACCACAGGATTCATTCTAGTCTTCCCTCTGTCTATATTTATAATTCCCTTTTCCAAGAGCAAGAAGCCTAGCTCTCGTTATCCTGAATATATCCTATTCATTTGCTTGAGACTTGGGGACACAGATGCAGTTTCAGAGTTACTAACCATACCTCTGTGAGAAGTAAACCTACTAGCTAGAGTTAAATATTTCTTAATAGCTCTCTTTTTTTTGTAGATTAAGTTTATACTTGGTGAGATGTACATGTCTTAAACATACAATTCAATGAGTTTTGATGAATGCATAAATCCATACAATCCACACCCTTATCAAGATATGGACCATTTCTATCATCTCAGAAAGTTCTCTCATGCTCCTTTTGCAGCTAATCCCTGGTGCCCACCAGAGAAAACCACTGTTCTGATTACCCACCATAGATTAGTTTTGCCTGTTGCTTAACATCACATGAGGAGAACTTTACAGTATGGTGCCTTTTTTGCTTCCAGCTCCTTCTGCTTGGCATCATACCTATCAGAGCTGTTCATGTTGTTGCACGAATCAAGGGTCCATTCTTTGTTGCTGAATAGGATTTCATTGGTCAAATATACTGCAATTTGTTTATGCATTCTCCACTTGATGGACTTTAGGATTGTTTCCAGTTTTTGGCTATTGTGAATAAAGCTGCTATGAACATTCTTAGCAAAAAGGAGGAGAAAATTAGCAGTTGTATTGGACCTTTTTTCTGCCCCTCCTCCTCTTCTTAGCCCACCTTTCCCTCCGTCCATCTCTCCAGCAACCTGCTTTGAGCAGATGTAATCTGAAAGCTCCTCGCCTCAGCTGCACCACTTCCCCAGCTCTGCAGTGTGGTGCTCATGCATATGGAAATGTGAAGCGGGTGGGAAAATGCTTCCCCTTCTATCCCTTGAGTAGGCAATTCTGAGGCATGTTCTATGAGGCTCCTCGCAAGGTCCCAGCAGGACTGAACCCCAGCTGCCGCAGTGGTGACTGACTCACAGTGCACCTTGCACTGGCTCTCCCTCCTCCTGTCACACTCTGCCCAGGCCCTTGCTCCTGTTCCCTGGGATCCCCACCCCAAATAAACCACCCATATGCACGCCCTCATCCTAGGCTCTGCTTCTGGGAGGAATCCAGCATCAGAGGGCAGCTTCGGCAAATTATTTAGAAACACATAGGCAAATAGCAAAAGAGAAAGCTAAAAGCGCTAAAGGATAAACTCTATTACACTCTTCTCCTCCGACTTGGAGACTGAGCGTCTTCTCTTCCTCTCTTTCTCTTACATCATCACTCATAAGATGCATTTCAATTTCAGAAATGTTAAAATCTAAAATATCGCGCATCTTCTGTTCAAGTGGACATGGTTATCCAGTCATTTAGTATCTGTCTGCCTCACTGTTGTCATTTTCACCAAAGCAGAGATGAAGTCTGCAGCAAGCATTCATAGAAACACAGCAGGTGTTCAGTAAACATTTGTGAACAGGGGAATGACAGACAGCAAGGAAAAAGGAAGCCGAGGGAATTCTTTCCCACTTTTGAAATTGGTTTGGGAAGAACTTTTAGTGATAGATACCTAATGAAAGATGTGAAGAGGAAAGAAGATCAGATTGAATCCCAGGGGCCTGAAGGAATAAATAAAGAAGCTGTATGTAGAGTGGGGTCAGGACCAAGAAGTAGCTTACCCAGCAAGAGACCTTGGGCAGAGAGGTGCCCTGTCGGAAGGTGAGGGGGAGCCAGACAGCCTCAGCAGAAGGTAATGCTTTTGCCACTACCCCCCTCTCAGGATTTCAGAGAAGTAGGCTCAGAAAGATGCTGTGAACTACGACGCTTCCTAAACTAGCTCATAGCAACTTTCCTATAAATCCTTCTAGTGCTGCTTCTGCAATCTACTAAGGAAATTCTATTTTTCAATTCCTGGTGCCACCATTTCCTGCATAACAAATTTGGATTTTGCAGATTAAGATAATTATGGTGGATTAATACAAAAATAACAGGATCAAGAATGTCATGATAATTAAGGACATGGCCATTTGCAAACAGAAAGAAACGGGTATTGAGACATCCAAAGAGTGGTCCCATTACATGTGCCTCGGCTTCATTCTGGAGAGTCCTGTTTGTTCCCCAAGTTAGGACCCTGGAAAGGCTGTAAATGCTTTGTGTGAGGGACCAGGGAAGGATAGTACATACAGAGAATAGTTCACGAAAATGAAGTTATTTTTTCCCCATCCTCATTAAACAAATTAGAGCTCAATTTGCTTTAGAAAGTTTAGGGTGGATTAAAAAAAAGTCTAGAGTCCTTGTCCCACGCTCAGGGCAACGGCAAAGACTTCTGATTACTGGGATGAAAAAATCTCTTCATCAGAGAACACTGTAAGCTGAACAGGTAAAGGCTGAGTTGCTTTTATGGTTGATGTTTAAAGTGGAGTTTTAACCTTCCTAACTCTTCCAGGAAACTACAAATAGTAGGCATTTAGCTTGTGTACTTTGGTAACAGACCAGCCAGGGTCCAATTGAATTTACTGGTTCAGGAATCTCACCACCAGTGACGTGCCTGATGAATAGAGTGGGGACTGTCCGGGTCCCACTTAACCAATAAATAAATCGGTCATGAGCTAGAAATGCCTCTGTGCTCCTGTGCAGAGAAACACGAGCCTGGCCAAAGAGCAGGGAGGAGATACTGACTGGCTGCGTCCTGCTCTGGGTGTGAGCTAGTTATACAAATGATGGCCCCAAAATGCCAGTCAAGGGAGCACTGGGTGAGTTCCCTAGGAATGGCCAGTAGTTAAGTACTGGAGGTGGTCCCTGTCCTACCAGTGGGGATGCAGCTTTCAGAAATGTTCATCCTTCCATGCAATCCCAATCAAAATCCCAGCAAGCTTTTTATTTTTTTCCTTTTTGTCTTTTTTTCGTGTCCGGCAACGGATCGCAACCCTCAGTGTCACGCCCGTACCGGACCGGGACTGGCAGCGGGATCGCAACCCCCGGTGTTGCTCTCGCGCCTCGCTCAGCCAGTGAGCGGGAACCAGTCTGTATGTGGGATCCGAACTTTTATTTTTTGTCTTTTGTCTTTTTCCGTGTCCGGCAACGGATCGCAACCCTCAGTGTCACGCCCGTACCGGACCGGGACTGGCAGCGGGATCGCAACCCCCGGTGTTGCTCTCGCGCCTCGCTCAGCCAGTGAGCGGGAACCAGTCTGTATGTGGGATCCGAACTTTTATTTTTTGTCTTTTGTCTTTTTCCGTGTCCGGCAACGGATCGCAACCCTCAGTGTCACGCCCGTACCGGACCGGGACTGGCAGCGGGATCGCAACCCCCGGTGTTGCTCTCGCGCCTCGCTCAGCCAGTGAGCGGGAACCAGTCTGTATGTGGGATCCGAACCCTCGGCGGGAGCGCCACCACACTCCCAAGCGGCGCACTGTAACAGTGCGCCACCGGGCCGGCCCCCAGCAAGCTTTTTCACAGAACTTGGCAAGCCACTTCTGAAATTCATATGGAAATGCAAAGGACTTAATATAGCCGAAGCAACAATGAAAAGGAACAAAGTTGAAGAGCTAATAGTACTTGATTTGAAAACTGGTCATAAGGCTACAGTCATAAAGACATTGTAATGTTGGTATAAAGATAGTCAATAGATCAGTGGAACAGAATAAAGTGTCCAGAAAGAGACTGCACCTATATGGACAACTGATTTTCAGCAAAGATACAAAGACAATTCAGAGGAGAAAGGATAGGGTTTTCAATAAACGGTGCTGGAAAAATTTGGTATTCCTATGCAAATAAAATAAACTTTGATATGTACTTTGAACCATATACAAACATTAATTTATTTTTATTTTTATTTTTATTTTTTGTCTTTTGTCTTTTTCCGTGTCCGGCAACGGATCGCAACCCTCAGTGTTGCCCCCGTACC
>NW_007726185.1:788669-819172 GCF_000696425.1 Galeopterus variegatus | reverse complement strand
AGCTTTTAAAAAAAAACCAAAAAAAAAAAAAAAAAAAAAAAAAAAAAAAAACAAAAAACAGAAGCCTTCTGTAACAACAACAAAAAAATCTTTCAGGCAGACTGAAACACAAACACCAAATAAGGAACGATGTGCTTGGTAGTAGAAGAAACACAAACACCAAATAAGGAACGATGTGCTTGGTTTTTTTCCTAAAAATAAACTTTAAGATAAACAGACAAAACACATAAACTTTCCATTAAAATAATATTTTTAAAATTGCTAAATACAGTAAAAATTGTGTTCTAGGACAAGAATGATACATATATAATAAATATTTATATATACAATTTTTATACAGTAAATATATATTTATTCTATATAAATAAATATAACATATATTTAGCCTTTAAACGTCTAGAAATAAATACAAAAGCACATACTTAACTAAAACAGCAATGATAAGTGACTTAGAAGTCTAGACATTCTGCTGGAAGCCACTTTCCAGGAAAAGCAGAGCATCTGATAACTTCTAAACTTGCTTTGTTGATAATTTCATCTCCCAGATGCTGAGCAGTTGGAAATAACTGGTTGCAGTGAAGGCCTGGGAACTCAGAGACTGACTATGACAGCCCTGAGGGAACGCGAGGTGCCTCGGTCACGGTTTTTAGTATTAAAAGTACAAGAAACTGGCTGGTTCAAATTTAACCCAGACAGGAAGTGAGTTGAAGATTCAGTAGTAGGTCACAGAACCCACAGGCCGGAAGAGCTTTGGGCCTCAGAGGGGACCTGAACAAGGAACGAGCAGTTTCTCAGGCCCAGAGCACTCCCTTTCCTTCTCTGGGCTGCCTGCTTTCCCGTCTGTTCTTGGGTTCTTTCAAATGCCAAAGATTTGGGTGTAGGTCAGATGCTTCCATGAGGCGCTCCCAGGGGAGACTAGTGAGGGGCGTGGGAACGGGAAGCCCAGGAGTGTAAATGAGACAGAGTTTGTTCTGGTCAAGCAAAGGAGCTGGGCTTTAGTACTTGCTCCCAGTTAGGTGATGATCACAGCTGTAGGTAGGGACCAGATCAGGATTCCCAGAGAGACGTCGAGGGCCCATCAACAGACCACGAAGTTCCCCTAATGGCCCTAAAACTGATCTGAAACTCTAGTCCTCTCTCGATTCTTATGAGTGATAAATGCACACATCATTTTACAACCAGCCCAGGATCACTTACATGTCATCTACGTGACAGGACAATTTACGGGTATATTTCTTCCGACAGTTCCCCTCTTCTCTGTTCCACCAAGACAGGCAGGACCTTTGTGCTTCCTCCATGTCCCCCACTTAACCCTCTGCCTCAGAGTAAGGGTGGGGCTACTCTGCCTAAAATGAAATTGCTTGAAAGATGCTTTTTTCCTGGGTTTTATTTTCCTAAAACTGGAGCTCATGAAAGAGATAATGCCCTCCTCCTTTGAGGACAGCCATGGGAGAGGGAAGTATCTTCAAGGCAAGTAAAGGGCAGCAGGAGGGACTCCTTCCAGCCTTTGGATTTTGCTCTCTGCTCCACCCAGCAGAAGTGTTAAGATTTCTGAAGGGCTGACTTGGTGAGCCTAGGGAGGCTGGCCCCAAGTGCAGGGCTCCCAGCCTCGAGGTAGTGGAGACCTAACAGACTGAAAGAGACCATGGTGGGTTTAGAAAATGGAGATAACTCGGAGGGCACGAAACACGGGATGGTGGTCTTGCCTTTTCTAGGCATCGCATAGAGCTTCTGACTTCTGTTGAGAGCCCGGGAAGAGAGGAGAGCTCAGTAACAACCAGAATGTCATTGTCTCCCAGCCTAGCAGTCTGCAGTGTTGAAAGATTTAGTTTGAAATAAAGCAAACAAAGAAATGGATATTTTTTGCACATTCTGTTTGTGAACCAAGACTCATGCCTGCTACACTTGCTAAGTATGCTATAGTTACTGCTACCAGGGTTAGAAGTGACTAGAATTGACTAAAATGATCCTGAGTCAGGGTGCTGGGCAGAAGTCTGACTGGCTGACTTGAAGTTCTTGGCCACTTGGCTGCACTTATGCACACTTGGATTGTTGGGATTCCTCCAGTTTAGGGAAAGGATGCTATTTATCAAGGCATTAGTGATACTGTCTTGAGTAGGAAATTGTCTCCAGTTGTTGCTGTTCATGTCCTGTTTTATTTTATTAATTACTATTATTTTAGCATCATCATTTTCAATTTAGTTTGTCGCAGGTTCCATGACAACTAACTTCCATTACCATCACTATTTTTATGCTCAAATTGCCCCACATTTGACCATCAGGAACTCTTTCAAGTTGGTCCCATTGTCCTTCTGATATCTCTCCATCAGTCTTTGAGCTCCTGTCTTACTTAATATGTTTCAGGATCATTTTGTACTATCCCTACCCCAGCCCTGGAGTCAGCCACTTCTCCAAAGAGCCCTGCTTCCTCTAAGTAGAGAGTGGTATATAGAAGCCAAGATCCCAGCTCCACATGTGTTCATTCTTCTTGGGGTGTCATTGCTCCCAGGCCCTTTTAGCAGCTAGAGCTAGGAAATGTGCGTATGCACACGTGTGTCCATGAATGTGTGTACACATACACAATGCATATGAGAGTACTTCAAAAAGTTCATGGAAAGATTTGTATTACCTTTTTAGTTTTATTTTTCCACAAACCTTTTGAAGTATCTCTATCTACCTGTATAAAACCAAGAGTTTATATTGATACCTTCAATTCCAAACCAACACCACAGGATTCATTCTAGTCTTCCCTCTGTCTATATTTATAATTCCCTTTTCCAAGAGCAAGAAGCCTAGCTCTCGTTATCCTGAATATATCCTATTCATTTGCTTGAGACTTGGGGACACAGATGCAGTTTCAGAGTTACTAACCATACCTCTGTGAGAAGTAAACCTACTAGCTAGAGTTAAATATTTCTTAATAGCTCTCTTTTTTTTGTAGATTAAGTTTATACTTGGTGAGATGTACATGTCTTAAACATACAATTCAATGAGTTTTGATGAATGCATAAATCCATACAATCCACACCCTTATCAAGATATGGACCATTTCTATCATCTCAGAAAGTTCTCTCATGCTCCTTTTGCAGCTAATCCCTGGTGCCCACCAGAGAAAACCACTGTTCTGATTACCCACCATAGATTAGTTTTGCCTGTTGCTTAACATCACATGAGGAGAACTTTACAGTATGGTGCCTTTTTTGCTTCCAGCTCCTTCTGCTTGGCATCATACCTATCAGAGCTGTTCATGTTGTTGCACGAATCAAGGGTCCATTCTTTGTTGCTGAATAGGATTTCATTGGTCAAATATACTGCAATTTGTTTATGCATTCTCCACTTGATGGACTTTAGGATTGTTTCCAGTTTTTGGCTATTGTGAATAAAGCTGCTATGAACATTCTTAGCAAAAAGGAGGAGAAAATTAGCAGTTGTATTGGACCTTTTTTCTGCCCCTCCTCCTCTTCTTAGCCCACCTTTCCCTCCGTCCATCTCTCCAGCAACCTGCTTTGAGCAGATGTAATCTGAAAGCTCCTCGCCTCAGCTGCACCACTTCCCCAGCTCTGCAGTGTGGTGCTCATGCATATGGAAATGTGAAGCGGGTGGGAAAATGCTTCCCCTTCTATCCCTTGAGTAGGCAATTCTGAGGCATGTTCTATGAGGCTCCTCGCAAGGTCCCAGCAGGACTGAACCCCAGCTGCCGCAGTGGTGACTGACTCACAGTGCACCTTGCACTGGCTCTCCCTCCTCCTGTCACACTCTGCCCAGGCCCTTGCTCCTGTTCCCTGGGATCCCCACCCCAAATAAACCACCCATATGCACGCCCTCATCCTAGGCTCTGCTTCTGGGAGGAATCCAGCATCAGAGGGCAGCTTCGGCAAATTATTTAGAAACACATAGGCAAATAGCAAAAGAGAAAGCTAAAAGCGCTAAAGGATAAACTCTATTACACTCTTCTCCTCCGACTTGGAGACTGAGCGTCTTCTCTTCCTCTCTTTCTCTTACATCATCACTCATAAGATGCATTTCAATTTCAGAAATGTTAAAATCTAAAATATCGCGCATCTTCTGTTCAAGTGGACATGGTTATCCAGTCATTTAGTATCTGTCTGCCTCACTGTTGTCATTTTCACCAAAGCAGAGATGAAGTCTGCAGCAAGCATTCATAGAAACACAGCAGGTGTTCAGTAAACATTTGTGAACAGGGGAATGACAGACAGCAAGGAAAAAGGAAGCCGAGGGAATTCTTTCCCACTTTTGAAATTGGTTTGGGAAGAACTTTTAGTGATAGATACCTAATGAAAGATGTGAAGAGGAAAGAAGATCAGATTGAATCCCAGGGGCCTGAAGGAATAAATAAAGAAGCTGTATGTAGAGTGGGGTCAGGACCAAGAAGTAGCTTACCCAGCAAGAGACCTTGGGCAGAGAGGTGCCCTGTCGGAAGGTGAGGGGGAGCCAGACAGCCTCAGCAGAAGGTAATGCTTTTGCCACTACCCCCCTCTCAGGATTTCAGAGAAGTAGGCTCAGAAAGATGCTGTGAACTACGACGCTTCCTAAACTAGCTCATAGCAACTTTCCTATAAATCCTTCTAGTGCTGCTTCTGCAATCTACTAAGGAAATTCTATTTTTCAATTCCTGGTGCCACCATTTCCTGCATAACAAATTTGGATTTTGCAGATTAAGATAATTATGGTGGATTAATACAAAAATAACAGGATCAAGAATGTCATGATAATTAAGGACATGGCCATTTGCAAACAGAAAGAAACGGGTATTGAGACATCCAAAGAGTGGTCCCATTACATGTGCCTCGGCTTCATTCTGGAGAGTCCTGTTTGTTCCCCAAGTTAGGACCCTGGAAAGGCTGTAAATGCTTTGTGTGAGGGACCAGGGAAGGATAGTACATACAGAGAATAGTTCACGAAAATGAAGTTATTTTTTCCCCATCCTCATTAAACAAATTAGAGCTCAATTTGCTTTAGAAAGTTTAGGGTGGATTAAAAAAAAGTCTAGAGTCCTTGTCCCACGCTCAGGGCAACGGCAAAGACTTCTGATTACTGGGATGAAAAAATCTCTTCATCAGAGAACACTGTAAGCTGAACAGGTAAAGGCTGAGTTGCTTTTATGGTTGATGTTTAAAGTGGAGTTTTAACCTTCCTAACTCTTCCAGGAAACTACAAATAGTAGGCATTTAGCTTGTGTACTTTGGTAACAGACCAGCCAGGGTCCAATTGAATTTACTGGTTCAGGAATCTCACCACCAGTGACGTGCCTGATGAATAGAGTGGGGACTGTCCGGGTCCCACTTAACCAATAAATAAATCGGTCATGAGCTAGAAATGCCTCTGTGCTCCTGTGCAGAGAAACACGAGCCTGGCCAAAGAGCAGGGAGGAGATACTGACTGGCTGCGTCCTGCTCTGGGTGTGAGCTAGTTATACAAATGATGGCCCCAAAATGCCAGTCAAGGGAGCACTGGGTGAGTTCCCTAGGAATGGCCAGTAGTTAAGTACTGGAGGTGGTCCCTGTCCTACCAGTGGGGATGCAGCTTTCAGAAATGTTCATCCTTCCATGCAATCCCAATCAAAATCCCAGCAAGCTTTTTATTTTTTTCCTTTTTGTCTTTTTTTCGTGTCCGGCAACGGATCGCAACCCTCAGTGTCACGCCCGTACCGGACCGGGACTGGCAGCGGGATCGCAACCCTCGGTGTTGCTCTCGCGCCTCGCTCAGCCAGTGAGCGGGAACCAGTCTGTATGTGGGATCCGAACCCTCGGCGGGAGCGCCACCACACTCCCAAGCGGCGCACTGTAACAGTGCGCCACCGGGCCGGCCCCCAGCAAGCTTTTTCACAGAACTTGGCAAGCCACTTCTGAAATTCATATGGAAATGCAAAGGACTTAATATAGCCGAAGCAACAATGAAAAGGAACAAAGTTGAAGAGCTAATAGTACTTGATTTGAAAACTGGTCATAAGGCTACAGTCATAAAGACATTGTAATGTTGGTATAAAGATAGTCAATAGATCAGTGGAACAGAATAAAGTGTCCAGAAAGAGACTGCACCTATATGGACAACTGATTTTCAGCAAAGATACAAAGACAATTCAGAGGAGAAAGGATAGGGTTTTCAATAAACGGTGCTGGAAAAATTTGGTATTCCTATGCAAATAAAATAAACTTTGATATGTACTTTGAACCATATACAAACATTAATTTATTTTTATTTTTATTTTTATTTTTTGTCTTTTGTCTTTTTCCGTGTCCGGCAACGGATCGCAACCCTCAGTGTTGCCCCCGTACCAGGCCGGGGACCGGCAACAGGATTGCAACCCTTGGTGTTGCTCCCGCGCCTCGCTCAGCCAGTGAGCGGGAACCGGTCTGTATGTGGGATCCGAACCCTCGGGCAGGAGCGCCGCTGCGCTTCCTAAGCGGCGCACTTATCCAGTGCGCCACCGGGCCGGCCCTACAAACATTAATTTAAAATGGATCACAGACCTACATAAAACCTTAAACTTAAAATTTATAGAAGAAAATCTTCATGAATTTGGGTAAAGCAAAGATTTCTTAGGTACAACACCAAGAATGTAATCCATAAAAGAAAAAATATTATAAATTTGATTTTACCAAAATTAGGTATTTCAGTTCTTTAAAAGGCACTATTAAGAGAATGAAAATACCAGCCAGGGATTGGGAGAAAATATTTGCAAAGAATATATCTGATAAAGGACATACATCTGGAAGATAGAAAACACTCTCAAAACACTATAATAAAATAAAAATTCAATTTAAAAATAAAGATTTGAACAGACACTTCACCAAAGAAGATATATGAATGGCAAACAAGCACATGAAAAGATGCTCAATATTTTTAGTCATCAGGGAAATGTAAAATAAAACCCCAGTGAAACACTACTACGAATCTATTAGAATTGCTAAACTTGAAAGGACTGGCCATACTTTGTGTTGACAAGAATATGGAACAACTGGAATTCTCATACACTGCTGGTGGGAATGGAAAAAGTTATAACCATCTTGGAAAACAATTTTCAGTTTCTTAAAATGTTAAACACACATATATCACATGACCCAGCTCTTCTAGATGTTTACCCAAAAGAAATAAAAGCGTATGTCCATACGCAGACTTGTATACAAATGTTTATAGCAGCTTTATTTATAATATCCCCAAACTGGAAATAACAAAAAGTCCATCAACAGTGAGTGGATAATCAAATTGTCATATATCCACACAATGAAATGCTAACAGCAGTAAAAAAAGAATGAACTATTGATGCATACAACAACAAGGATGCCAGAAAGAAAGAGTACTATATACCTGAACGGAATTAGGAATGTACACAATAAGAGATGGAGGATACTGCAGGGTCAATTTTACTACATTTTTTGCCACAGCATTATAAGGTCACCAGACTTCCCACCTGCAGTGCATTCTCCTGGTTTGCTGCCTGCCTGTAAGGTCAATGCCACGTGCTCCTGGCCTGGTTTCACAGCACCCTCTCCCAGGTGCCAGATTCTGTATTAGTTAGGAGTCTAAAACATAACACATAGGGATCAACAGTGACAGAATCAGATCAATGGTTGCCTGGGGCAGACATGACGACAGGGCACGAGGCAACTGTCGGGGGTGGAAGACACATTCACTACCCCAATGGTGGGTTCACGGGTGTAACGTATGTCAGGACTTATCAAATTTTACACTTTAAATGTGTGTGGTCAGTGTATGCCAGGTATTCCTTAACAAAAGCGTCAAAACAACAAAATCAGTGAAAGAAAGAACTAAATGAAATAAACATTTGAAAACGTTGAATATATGCGGCTGGTTCTTGTTACTCGTGGCAGTGATGTTCTGTAAAGTCGCCTCAATACTGAATTGGCGAACACTGACCCATTGCTCCTGGGGGAAATACAGAAGTAGGTTCCTGGGAGCCTCTTGTCACAACATTTTTGCCAACTGGCCAATCCATAACCTTGTTTTATGTGTGTTTCTGTTTATAACCCCCTTGCTTGGTATCTGCTGTTGATTCATTCACATGGAACTTATGGCCATTAGCGCTATAGCTCATGCCACAACAAAACTCCTCTAACACACGTTTTTCTCCACAAGGCACACCACAGCTTTCCTGTGGGTAGGAACACTAGACAGCACTCAACAGTACTCTTGGGGACCATTTTAAACAGCAAAATCACCAGGGAAAAGCATAAAAATGGGGAAAATGTGGTACTACATAGACCACAAAAAGGACACTTGTTTATGGTCTGAAAGCTGAAACAGGAGAACAGAATATCGCCTTGTTCAACCTCAGTTGGGATCTTGGGAATCAGGTGACTCAAATTTTTTGCTGCTCTGTGCACATCCACAAATGACTGTGGAAGAGTGCAAGTACTGATTTTGGAGTTACAAATAAATATTAGCAAGTAGGAAATTTTGCAAATATAAAATCCACGAATACTGAGGATGGACTGTGTATGAAATGTGCTTTGTAAAGCACTAGTATCAGCTTGTTAGACTAGACACACTTATCTTCCCTCCCTCCTCAGACTCCACTAATATGACATTGAAAGGATTTCTTTAAAGCCACATACCCACAAGGACAAAGGAAAAAGAAAGGAGACAACAGAGAAAAAAGAACTAGCTGGCAAGAAGATAATCGAGTGGAAACTGACTTAGAAGCGAGGGAGCTGACATTTTGGTGGGGCGGGGGACTAGAGCTGACGTGGGCATCCCTCGAAAGGCTTGGGCACTGCAGTACTGGTGGTACCTCCTGAAAATGGGAGAACAAACTGAACTGTTGTTTAAGAAGCACCTAGATTTCCAGATTCCTGCCCCTGTCTGGGGAGGGAGGCCCAGGGGCCCTCTGGACTGAGGAACATTGGGCTCAGCTGAGGGCAGGGAGACTGACTGGCTATTTCCCCCTGAACCGTGAACTCCCCACCCTCTCTCACACATGGCTCCCAGACCCCAACAGCCAGGTGGATACCCCTAAGGCCAAAGACTGGAAAAAATCATTCTGGGAGTTCTAACCATTGGGAAAGGATGGCAATCTTGTGTGGAGGGTGTCAGCGCAGGGGGCTGTGGTGGTGGTGAGTCGCTCGGCAGGGTAAGGAGAGCATCTGTGTGGGGGAAGGTGGAGGATAGCCTTGGCCAGGCGCAGGGTGTTGGGGCCCAAGTGTGATGAACAGTGTGTCAGGGAAGCATGAGGAGGGCATTTGTGATGGCAGATTTGTCACTGTCCTTGTTGGCTCTGGATGCTACAACAAAATACCACAAGCAAGGTGGCTTAAACAACAGAAATTTATATCTCATGGTTCTGCAGGCTGGGAGCCCAAGATTAAGGTATGGGCAGAATAGGTTCCTGGTGAGGACTCTCTCCCTGGCTTGCAGGCAGCTGCCTCTTTCCTGCATCTTCACATGGCAGAGGGAGAGAGAGAGAGAGCAAGAAAGAGAGTGAGCGAGCACAAGCTCTTTGCTGTTTCTTCTTATAAGGGTGCTAATCCCATCCTGAGGGGCCCACCCTCATGACCTCATTAACCCTAATTACCTAGGGAAATACATATAGATGTAAATGGGTGAGTCTGAATGTGTACACACACACACATGCACGCACACACACACAATTTCCTAGCTCTGCCACTGAGAGATCCTGGAACCAGGGACACCCCACAACAATGAGCACACCTGATGCCCACACTGTTGTTTCTGAATACAATCCTCCACTAATAGAACCAGAGCTCTGCAGAGAAATGGCTGCTTCCAGAGCTGGGGCAGAGAAAGTACTGGATGAGCCTGGACCATCTTGAACCAGAAAATACAGAAGTATGCAAAGAGCAATGAGAACAGGTCAAAGGAACATAGGAGCCAGCTTGAATGGACCTCCACTGGCAAAACCGGGTTAATTCTGAGACCAAAATAAATAATGATAGTAAAGGATTATACCCTATTGAAGAAAATAGGAATTGATAATCCATACTGATATAAATAAAACAAAAATAAACAAATGAATGAATAAATGAAAAGTTTGATGACAAGTGGGATATTTACATAGATTAAAAGTTCCCACAAAATATTTATTAATTAAAGGGAAAAAGATCAAAGTGAACACCACCCTTTTGGGGGTTACAGGCCAGATATTTTGTAGATTGTGTCTCATTTTGGGTTCCTTCATGATTAGATTCAGGTCATGAATCTTTGCAGGAAAACCATAGGTGAGTCTGGAAAGGCAAGGAAAGTCTAAGGAACATGTTCCAGAATTTTGGAAACTAAAGAGACTTGAAAACTGAATAATATGATATTAAACTAGATGCTTTTTGTTATAAATGGCATTATTGGAACAACTGGCCAAACTTGAATAAGGTCTGAGGATTACACAGTAGTAAAATATCAGTGTTCATGTCCTTATGTAGGAGAATGCCCTTCTTTGTGGGAAATTTATGTTTATAAATCTATATTTTTATTAAAGTAATTTTAGGATGACAGGGCACCATGTCAGCAACTTACTTTCAAATGGCTCTGGAAAAAAGACGTTCTTTGTATTGTTCTTGTGATTTTTCTGTGTTTGAGGTTGTTTCAGAATAAAAAGAAAACAATAAAATGAACACAGAATAAAAGAGAAAAAACTATTGAAAAAAAATATGGTAACAGAACACAAAAACTCAGCAGCATGCTTAGAAGATAAAGCTGAGGAAATTTCCCAAGACAGGAGAACAGAATTTGGAAACCTAAGATAGAGGAGTCAGTAAAAGTTCCAGGAAGAGAGAACAGGAGTAGATGGAGAGAAATTATCAAAGATATAATCAAAGAAAACTCCTAAGACCTAAAGGACCCACTGCATGATCAGCATCACAGATTAAAAAAAAAAAATCTATGCCAAGGCCTATGATCATGAAGTCTCAGAGAACTGAAGTACAGAGAAAAAGATTCTAAAAATTTCCAAAAGAAAAACAAACAAACAAACAAAAATCAGGAAAAACAAGAGATTTGGAATCAGAATGGTATTACATTTCTAAATCCTACCATGGATGGTAGAAGACATTGAAGATTCTAGGAGTAAATGTGATCCATTTCAGCATTCTGTATTCTCTTAGTGAACCACTAGTGGCTTTGGAGCAGAGGAGTGGAATGATCTGACCTTTGTTCTAACTGGGCCATTCTGTTGAGAATAGACTCAAGGGGCCCATGGGCAGAAGCAGGAAAAATAACTGGAAGGCCAGGGCAGTGATCCAGGAGAGAGACGGTAGTGCCTTGGACCAAGGGGGTGTCAAGGTGGTGGTGAGAAGTTGTCAGATTCTGGGCATGTTTTGAAGGAAGAGCCAAATGGATCTGCTGGCAGATCAGATATGGGATGGGAGAGTGGTAATGTACAAGTCCCATGGAATTCTCCTTCCAGGGGAATCCTTGACCCTTGCGGGTGCAAGCGCTCCCCATTATAGGATTGCCAATCCACCCGCCAGACAGAACTTAAAGAAAAGCCTTTTTATTTCAGAAGACATTGACCAGGAGACAGAGGATAAAGTCCCAACCGTCTCCCTGATTGACTGAGGGCTGGGATTTATATATACATTATTAATGTATCCAGCAAGAAAGAACGCTTTGAGAGATGTATCGGGTGAGACAGGATGCTTTGAGAGAGGTATACAGGATGTGGGGTGTCTTCAAGAGTGGACAGCTGCTTCCTGCTTTGCAAGACAGGATGCTTTCAGAGATGTATCGGGATGTATTGGGTAAGACAGGATGTCTGCTTTTGATACAATCTTAGTTAATCATTAAGGGTGAGCTATAAAGGGAAAACAAAGTTAGTTTTATAGTGTATACATGAATGTGGGGGTTTTTCTATGATTACGGGAGTTAGAGTGAAGTCAAAGATGCCTCTAGGGTTTTTGACTTGAGCCACTGGGGAAAAGGCCTTGCCATTTACTGAGATTGGAAAGGCAATGAGAGGTGTAGGTCCATAGGTCACCCACGACAACAAAAGCTTTTTCCACACTGGCATTTGACACGGGGGTTGAAATAGAGTGCTGAACCTGTTGTTAACATATTTGAGTATAACGGATGACCTCTTTTAAAGAAGTGGCCATCATGTTCAGGACAATGACTTCTTGACAAAAAAATCAAATTAGGAAGAGTTTTATTTTCTATGCTTACAACATTCAGGTGTTAATCCCACCTATCCAAAGGGGTTTTTAGTGAGCTTTCAGAGCCCAATTTTTGGGGTTTTGGAGAGAAAACCATTTATTTAATAATTGAGGTATTTTTATATGCATTTATTATACTAAGCGATTACGCGAACCAAGAAAGAGACCCTCTGCAAAGCAAATGTAACATTCGTATAAAAAAGAACAAAATTAAATAAAACATTTCTTGATTTAAAGCACTGTTTCAAAACTAAAGCTGCGAAGTATTTTTTGTCTTAAAAGAGATAGAATAAAGAAGAAAGTCAGACAAAGGACAACAGTGTCTTGAATCACTAGCATATAAAAGGAAGAATACACAGAATACCTTCTATTCTAAGAAAAATGGTAGGCTGTTGAAAGGCTGTTAGTATGAGTGACATGATTTGGTTTGCTGTGTGGAGAATCTACAGGCAGAGACAAGAGTAGAAGAGGGGAGACCAGGTGGAGGAATTACAGTGTTCTAGAGAAATGCTTCTCAAACTTTTATGTGCATGCCAGTCACCTGGGGCTCTTGTTAAATATAGATTCTGATTCAGTAGGCCTGGGGTGCAGCCTGAAACACTGCATTTTTAACAAGCCCCAGATGCTCCCACTGAAGCTCCTGACTTAAGTGTGGTGGTCCACAGTTAAGTAGCAAGGGCCTGGAGTTGGGTAGTAATGGCACAGATGGAGGAAATGGATGAATTTCAGAGTATTCAGAGGATAGCATAATAGGATTAACTGATTTACCAGGAGAAGGAGAAGCACTGGCCAAGGATGGGTCCCATGTTTTTGAGCAAGTGGGTTTGTGTGGTCTGATTAGTCAATGTTGACGACATTAGAGGAGAAACAAGTTTGTGGGGGAAGATCTTGACCTTGGGAAACTTCCAAATGGAGATGGCTGAGAGATGGTTGGATTTACCAATCTTGAGTTCAAGAGAGAGGGCTAGAGATAAAAATTGGGAGTCGGCAGAATAACTAAATGGTATAATGGGCCCAAGGGAGTAAAGAGGAGTGAAAGGATGAGAGGGCCTGGAATTGAGCCTTAGAGGATTCTGGCATTTAATGGTTGGCTAATATAGATTGAGCCCACTGGGGAGACTAAGAAGGAGAATCCTAAAAGGTAGAAGGAAATGAGGAGAATGTTGTGTACAGAGGCTGCTGTGGTTTGAATGTGTCCCCTCCAAAATTCAGGTGTTGCCAATGTGATGGTATTAAGAGGTGAGGCCTTTGAGAGGTGATTTGGCTATGAGGGGATTAAGTGAATGGGATTAACTGCTCTTATAAAGAGGCTTGATGGAGGGAGTTTGTCTTCTCTTGCCCTTCCACCATCTGCCACAGGAGGATGCAGCAAGAAGGCCCTCACCAGATGCTAGTGGCTTGATCTTGGACTTCCCATCCTCCAGAACTGTGAGAAATAAATTTCTGTCCTTTATACATTACCCAGTTTATGGTATTATCTTATAGCAGCACAAAATGGACTAAGATGCCAACAGAAGGGAATGCTTTAAGAAGGCAGCATAGTCAACCACGTCAGGTGCTAAAATGAAAAGATAAAGGGCTACAAATAGCCCATGAGATATAATCACCTAAGTCATTGGTGAATTTAGCATGACTTCAGCAGAGTGGTGGGGGCGTATGCCAGATTGGAGAGATTTGAAAGAGGAGGATAAGGAAATGGAACACACTTCCAAGAAGTTTGTTGGTCGAGGGAAAGACATAGTTGGGATAGTAGCTGGAGGGTTATGTGAGGTCAAGGAAAGGTTGTTTTTTTAAAATAGAAGGGGCTGGCTGGTTAGCTCAGTTGGTTACAGCACAGTGTTATAACACCAAGGTCAAGAGTTGGGATCTCTGTACCAGCCAGGCGCCAAAATAAATAAATAAATAATAATAAAAAATAAAATAGAAGAGACACAAGTATGTTTAAATGGCAAATGGAAAGATTGAGTCAAAACGAGAGACTAGGGGCCGGCCCGGTGGCGCACTGCTACAGTGCGCCACTTGGGAGCGCGGCGGCACTCCCGCCGAGGGTTCGGATCCCACATACAGACCGGCCGCTCACTGGCTGAGCGAGGTGCGGGCGCAACACCGAGGGCTGCGATCCCGTTGCCGGTCCCGGTCTGGTACGGGCGCGACACTGAGGGTTGCGATCCGTTGCCGGTCACGAAAAAAAGACAAAAAGAAAAAAAAAAAACAACGAGAGACTAAAAATCCAGAAGTGATAGGGAACCAGAGATAAGATAAGGTCACTGAAAAGAGAAGAGGGGCGGAGGAAGAGGACTTAGATGAAAGAAGGGACATGTCCTCTATTGTAATAGGAAGAGGAGATTGGGACCAATGTCAATAGATTTGTAGACATGGTGGTGAGATGCTGAGAGATTTCTCATCTGATGACTTCTGTTCTTGGCAAAGCAGGTCATTGCTAAGCATGATGGAATGGAAGGTGGGGTGCTGGGCTATGGGGAGAGTGGGAAGAATGGCCACCTAGAGTGGCAGAGGTGTCTGCAGGCAGTGTCAGGCCCATTTGAGACTGGCCACCTTAAGTCTGTAGCCCGTTGGCCCCTCGGAGGGATTTTCTTCAGGTGCTCAGGTGCCCGGGGCAGGAGGCCAAAGATGGACATTCAGTGCACTGGGGATGGAGATTTGTCAGGTGAACATGCAAGAAAAGTGCAAAGAGAAATAGAGCTTATTTTAAGGTAGTGAATAGAATGTCTTATGGCTACAGGGCCCCGTACACAGCAGGATCACAGGACTTGTGTTTATTATTATAGGAGAAGAGAGACAATTTCTCAGTGTCCCCTTGGCCCTCCACCGTCACCTAAGCATACATCTCCAATCCCTGTTCCCCAAGACACACTTATAAAGATGTGAAGGTGCTTTTGGAAGTAGAAGTGATATTTATTTTATATAGACAGTTGTTTTTCGGTTATTTTATGTCTCCACTGCATTAATGTCTAGGTGAGAATGTGAAGTCTCAGAAACTGGGTTCTTTGTTCAGATGTGCACTTTACCACTAGAATAAGGTTATGTGCAGGTAACTCTGAAGCTCAACAAATGATTCCACTGAAGAAAAATAATCAGGTGAGACATGGCATGTAATTTATTATAATCGCAATAATTTTTAAGGTTTCTTGAGAAAATCACATTTTTCTAAATATAGCTGCACTTGAAGTGCTCTTCTTAAAGTGGATATTACTGTTACTGATCTGTAAGGATTGCATGTGGTCTGCTATCTGAAAACTCAAAGTTTCTGCAGAAGTAGATTTCAACATAAAAGTCACATGAGGAATGAGTGTTGACAAAATCAGAAGCATGTTTCAGTACAGGGAATTAGGAAGTTGGGCAAATAACATTGCTTCTTTAATACTGAGTTTCTTCATCTGTAAAGTGAGAAAATTAGAAAACATGACTTCTAATATTAAGAGTCTATAACTGAACTATCCAAACAGTAAATGCTAGTCACATGTGGCTACTTAAATTTAAATTTCATTAAAATTAAATCAAATTAAAAATTCAGTTCCTCAGTCATACTAACCACATTTCAAGTGTTCAGTAACCATATGTGACTAGTGGCTTCTCTACTGATTAGTGACTGGTTCAGATACAGAGCATTTCCGTCATTACAGAAAGTTCCTCTGGTCAGCTCTGGTCTATAACTCCAATTTTAATACAATTGCAAAAGTGGGAAGATATTAAGATGCTTCCAGAAGTTGTCATGTAATCATTTTCCATTAATCACACTGGAAAACATTTCTAGAATACACCTGCATCTCACCTGGCCCCATGGGCCAGGAATAAACTAGCAGAAGGTGGCCCTATTACAATCCAACAATCTTTAGGTAATGGAGAGACAACACATTCTAGACCCCTCCTGCTTTCCTTCTTTCCTCCTTTCCCACATTTTCTTGAGTGCCAAGTCCTTAGTCAGCTACTAGGTACTCAAAGATAGTTGAACCTTTTTGATGAGCCAGAAAAATAAATAGTTGACAATAACACAGTGTACCAGAGCACTTCAAAAAGTTCACTGAGGGCCCACCCCGTGGCTCACTCGGGAGAGTGCAGCGCTGGTAGTGCCGAGGCTGCGGGTTCGGATCCTATGTAGGGATGGCCAGTGTGCTCACTGGCTGAGCGTGGTGCAAAAAAAAAAAAAAAAAATTTGAAAATTAAAACAGTCTTGAAAATTCACACTACAGAAGTCAGAACTGAAGCATGCCATATTACGTGCAACCAGTCAGTTTGGTGGGGGAAATTGCACGAGTGTGCACACACACACACACACACACACACACACACACAAACGCCCTGCTAAACTAAGTGCACCAGCCACTGTGCATCCTCAGTGCTCAGCGAGGGCATCTTCCCAACCAGTCTGAACCTCTTTCTTTGAAACTTTTTGAAGAACCCTCATATTTGGTAAGAAATATGATGGTGGGACCATCAAGGTGCTATGGAAATCTAAGAAAACAGGAGGAATACCTACCCCAAGCAAAAAGGCAAGGGAGAGCTTCCCAGAGGGAAAGGTGAAAGACAGTAAAGGAAAGGTCAGAGGTAAAGATGTGTATGAGTTCAAATGGTTTCCACAAATCAGTGTTCTGGTTTACCTTAACTGTGACACTATTAAAATGCAACAATTGCCAAAAGAAAAGAGATTTGAGCAAAATTAATAACAAATAGTTTTAAAAATTAATAGGATTACATGAGGTACTTAGAGTGAACAAATTCATAGAAACAAAGGAGAATGGTGGTTGGCAGGGCTGGGAGAAGGGGGGAATGGGAGTTATTGTTTAATGGGTTACAGAGTTTCTGTTGAGGAAGATGAAAAAGTTCTGGAGCTGAATGCTGGGGATGGTCGCACAACGCGAATGTACTTAATGCCACTGGCTGTGCGCTTAAAAATGGTTGAAATGGCAAATTTTATGTTATATCTATTTCACCATAATAAAAATATTTTTTCAATCTAAAGAAAATTTAATAGGGTTACAAACCTCTCTGTGGTGTGCATAATTTGCAAAGGCACTATCAAAATGTGACTGGCCAGCTGCCAAAAAAAAAAAAAAATGAGATCGGTACACTTCATCCACTCCACCTAACCCTATCTTTGTAGCTGCTTCCTCCTTTCTATTAACAGAACAGTGAGTTGATTCTGCTAAAATAGCCCTGTATTCCAAAACACTGTTTTTCTTGAGACTACCTTCATTTCAATACATGTTGCATCTCCAATCTACTAGTTTCTAATCCCCCAAACTTCGGAGTCATCCTTGACTCTTCTCTTTTTCTTATACTTCACATCTAATCCATCAACAAATCCTATTGTCTCTGCCTTCAGAATAGATCTAGAATTATATACCTTTTCACATTTCCTGTAACACCTTTGTGGTCCAATCGACCACCATATCCTTTCTAGAGAAGAGTAGGTCTTACTAACTGGTCTCCCTTCTACAGTTACCATTTTACCATCAATTTTTCACCCAGCAGCCAGAGCAATACATTTAAAACTTCAGTCACATCATCTCATGCCTCTGTTCCAAACTCTCTGGGAGCTTCCCATCTCACGAAGATAAAGTTCAAAGTTCTCATCATGAATCACAAGTCCCTCCTGATCTGCTCCAAGCTACCTCACCTCTTATCATTCTCTCTTGCCTACTCACTCTCCACCGGCCACACTGGCCTCGCCACTTGAGGAATGTTCCAGGCACACTCCCTCTTCCTTCATTGCTCAAGTCTAGAAAGCCACATGGATCACTCCCTCTCTTCTTCCAGGTGTCTCCCCAAATGTCCCCAAACACAGAGGCTTTCCCTGTCATTCCTATCTAAAGAAGCTCACCCTGCACAACTGTCTCCAGCATCATACTTTATTCTTATTTCGCTTTTTTCTTCATTACACTTATCACCCTTTGATGAGTCATGTACTTGCTAGTTTACTAGAATATAAACTCTATGAGAGCATGGATTTTGTTTTGTATACTGCCAGATCCCTGTCCTTTAACAAGAGTCTGACCCACAGTAGGTATTCAGTTCATAATTGTTAATAAATGACATTTGTTCTTGTCGGGCTGGATCACAGATTCCTCTGCCCCATCCTGTGCAGGTACTGAGCCAGGCAGTTGAAAGAAAAACCAAGCACCCACCGGCAAAGTGGACATAATTTATTCTTAGATGCAAGCTCCAGGACCAGCGATTCATAGCCGCTGCCTTCCATACCGAAAAGTACACACACTCCTCCGTAACTTGTTTACAATGGATGTGCTGAATCATACCCAGCCAGATATGAGGAGAGGGGGCCTGGCTGTGCTGACTCCGTTTCCCTCACAATTCTACTTTTTGAACTTTGTCTATAATTATCAGACCTCCATAGCCTGTTAAATCCTAAAGACAAGATTAAATATTATTATTCCCAGCTCATAGTTCACTGTTTTAAGATAAACCCACTATAAAAGAAGTTCCTTGAACATATCTCCCTCATATTGAAAACTATAGGATCATATAAGCATAGAATCTTAAGAGGTCTTTTGGCTCACACACCTTTGACGAAGACCATAGTTAACAATTATTCTGTTTTGGAAGGAGACCAGGGAAAGAAAATCCATCATTTTCTCTGTTTAACGACTTTTAGTTCCAGGAGATTCTTTCTTAACCCAAATCTAAATCCCATTTCCTTTTATTCTGACATCAGAAGAATTTTAGTAAATAAAAACTAGTATTTTTTTCTTTATTTCTTTTTCTGTCTTTTATTTCCTTTTCTTATTAATTCATGATTATTGTAGAAAAAACAAAGAAAATAAAAAAGAAAAATTTGTCTATAATATTTAAAGACCTCTATTAATAGCCTTTCAAATTTATATATGTGTATACACATATATTTTAATAAACAGTTTATTGATGTATAACATACAAAGACAAATACACAAATCATTAACAGCTTGATGAATACATCAAAGTGAATACAATAGTGTAATCACACCTTAGGTCAAGAAATAGCCCCACTTAATTCTCACATCTAATCATTATGGTCTTTATCCTTCTCAAATGTAAACACTTTCTGGATGTCTAACACTGTAGATTGGTTTTGTCTGATTTTGAACTTTATATAAGTAGAACCATACAGTACACTTCTATATGTACAATATTCCTTTATGTCTGCCTTCTTTTATTCAACTTTATGTTTTCAGCTTCAGTGTGTATACACATACACATCGTTTATTAAATTTCCCTCAGTTGTATCTAATCAGCTCTCAAACCCACTAATTTTTTATTTCTATAATTTTAATTTGGTTCTTTTTTATAGTTTCCAATTGTCTCAACATTTTCTATCCTGTCATTTAATCTCTTGAATATGTTACTCCTTTTTATTATAATGTTCATTCTGATGACTTCAATATCTCCTATGAGTCTGTTTTCATCAGGTATTTCTTCACCTGGTTTTCTGTCAAGTATTGTCTTCTTGTATGTCTGGTTCTATTTTGTAAGCTCTATTTCACTATGCCTGGTTATTTTTTATTGAGTGCCAGACATTGTTTATGAAAAAACATAGAAAGGTTTCAGGCACTTGGTGATAGTATCTTCCTCCAGAGAGGATTTATGTTTACTTCTGGCATAGAGATGAGCTAGAGGCAGATGATCTTAATATAATTCTTTGAGCTCATTTGAAGCTACACCTCATTTCTTGTGAGATTTAGTCTATTTCTGATTCGCCCTTACACTTTGTGGTCCCATCTGAAAGCCTGGATTGTTTGCCAGAACCTCTTTTCCACAGAGGGTACTAACATCCCAACTTTGCCTACCTGGCCCTGTCAAAGTGCCAACCCTCTGTTTTGTTCTTTTGCCACTCAGTTGTCTTTTTCAAATTAGCAATTGCCTCAAGGAGAAAAGCAGCCCCAACCCTAGGTTCACCTCTCCTAACTTCTCCATCTGCTAGATCTCTGCTTCACAAATTGCCTTGCTAGTTCTCTGATAATTTCAAGCACTTGGGTCTACCTTGATTGTTTATTATTTTGTCTAGCTTTTCTATTCATTCTTAATGTCAGGGTTTTTTTTGTTTGTTTGTTTGTTTTGTTTTTTTCAGCTGGCTGGTTAGCAGATCCAAACTCTTGACCTTGGTGCTATCGGCACCATGCTCTAACCAAGTGAACTAATTGGCCAGTCCCTAGGATCGTTCTGAAATAACCTGGTCGGCCATTGCCAGAAGCAGAATTCTACATATACTCTAAAGAAAAATGTTATTATAACACGAGTGTACATACTTTCCTATAACTTGCTTTTCTCTCTTACCCATATGTGAACCACAAGCATCTTTAATAAGCATATCAATATTAATTTGCAGAATAATTTTAAACTGCTACATAATTTTTAAACTGCTACCATAATTTTTAGCCAAACACTCATAATTGGATATTTTAAATGTTCTATTTTTTTCTTGCTCATAAACAGCAATATGATCTCATCTTCATATATATTTTCCTAAGTGGTTGTAATTATTCCTTAAGTATGATATCTTGAAATAGCAAATATAATATGAAAAAGTATGAACATTTGAAGGCTTTTGTTGTATCACTGAAGGTCCCTCTAGGAAAATCATACCAATTTACATTTCTTCCAGTGGTATGTAAGTGCCAGTTTTCTTAGATTTTTAGGCATTCTTTTAATAACAGAATTTTAATTTTTATGCTTGACTGTGTCTGACATAATAAACAAGTATTTACTAAATGGTTCTTCTGTATCCTCATACTAGGAACACATTTGGGAACACAAGGGAAAAAACTAAACTTGGACTCTGACCTTACAGAGCTCATCATTCCTCTAGATATTCTTTTATGCCTTTCTCTTCATGATGAAGGTCCATTTGTAGTCTTCCCAGAAGGCCTGACTCCTCTGTATAGAGGTTTGCCTCCTCATGTTCTCACCAGCTTTATATATGTAGTTTGGACCCTGCCTTTATATGTAACTACAGTGATGTATCATGGACTTATTTATAGCCCACAGCCCAGGATGGCTCCTTGATCTCTTTCTGTTGACTCTACATATCTATATATGTGGCTGTGGTTTCTTTTTCTTTCTTCCTGTACTTCCCTAAACTTACCCCGTTTAAATTCTATTTAATGGTTCTGACCACCCACCTAACTTACCAAGATCATTCACGTAGATCAGGGGTTAACAAACTATGGCCCCCAGGTACAAATCTGGTTTGCCATCTGCTTGTGTAAATAAAGCTTTATTGGAATGCAGCTATGCTCATTTGAATATGCATCGTCTGACTGCTTTGATGATATAATAGCAGAGTTGGAGTAACTGAGACAGAGATCATATATAGTCCATGAAGCCTAAACTATTTACTATCTGACCCTTTATTGAAAAAATTTGCCAACCCCTGATCTAATGGCTGGCCATCCTTATAACTCTTTAAGAAGATCCTGAACTTAATAAAGATTTCCCCACTGCCAGATTAAGCAGCTGTACAGAGCAAATCCCCAACTCCCCCACTTCAGTCAGCATAGGGCTCTTGTCTGCTCAGTATCACTTTATTTAGGGAAAATCTTTCTTCCTCTCCAAAGAAATCATCCTCTGTTCCTGGATTCAGATGACATGATTCTGCTCCCTCCCACCACCCCCAGGTTAATCAGAGTCCTTCCTGCTACTTTTTGCATGTCTACCATGAAAGATGGCTCCCTTTAAAACTGGGCTCTCAATTTGCTAGGATGACAAAGACCTAAGGCTAACAGCAACCGTCCTACTCCCACGTGGAAAGAGTCCATCTGACAGTTAATGCAAACAGAGGCCAGCAAGCCAGAACAGTGAGAGGCCCACAGAGTCCTGATTACCTTCTTTGACTATCTAGACAGAGCTGTCAGAAGCTTTACCTCTTGCAATTTTAATTTTAAAACTTGACTGTGGCTGATTTATAAAGACTGAATTTCCCAGTTACACGAGACAATAAATTACTCTTTCTGCTTAAGCTAGTTTTGATAGGGTTTCTGTCCAGACTAGTATGAAAACTGGGAGCAGGAATGGAAAGTGCTAGAGGAAAACTGAATTGGGTAATTGGCATGTGGAAGACAGTCGGAATCCCTATGTCTGGAAATTAGTGATCCTTACTCCGAATGAGCCTTGATCTGAAGCTGGCTTAATTGCTACCTCTTGTGCCTTAGGACCCTGATCATTTATAGACATTGATGCAGAGGATGAAATTTCACAACAGTGCTTCTGCTTCTACATGGTATTTGTAAGGCACACTGATCTAAACAGATCAGGGTGGAAATTGGCCTGAGGGTCTGGACACCTCAGGCACTGCCCAGCTGCTTGGGACTGAGGGCATGAACGTCTGCCCTGTTGGTGTGCCACAGCCCAGTGCTTAGGAAGCTCTTAGTGTAAAAAAGCCAGGCCAAGTGTGCTGGTTACTTTTGAGTCTTTAGTAAGTTGCAAGAAGAAACAAGACAAGCTTCAGCCAAGTTGGCTCATCAGGAAGCCATGCAGTCTTGGATGAAAGCCATGCAGTCTTACTGAGGGAGGACCTTCCAACCTGTGCCAACAATGCAAAATTGGAAGATGTGGAATATACTAAAAAGTGTGTGTACTTCACAGGGCCTGATTTTCCAAAGTCTTGCAGTTTCAAATATTGACCTTGCAAGGACAGGAAATTTTCCTCAGGCTATTGAATCTCTATTGCAAGATAAGAATTGTAACACAGCAAGGTTGCTGGCTCAAAGACAGACAAGTTATTAATTGATATGTAAAGTTACTAAAAAGCTGCTAGAGGGAAAAGGAATGTTTGCTAAATCAAGATTTGTTAGTGGATCACTTAATTGCCTAACAGAATGTCATCTGACTTATTTTTACTGAATGTTACCAGCTTCTATTGTAAAACTTGTTAAACTGTACTTAGCAAAACCCCACCTATGTCTCTTCCTATAACTTCTTGGTCTGGAGAATAAATGCAGGAAGAGAACCCCAATTCATGGTTAATTTCCCAAATGGAAGGATGCCTCACGTTTGAGGGTCCTGGGATCTTAACCCATTTCTGGGGCTTCTCACTGCTCAAAAGAGATGGGCTTTGAGTAGTCTTTGGCAGCTCCATCACCCAAGGGAAAAGGGGTGACAAATCCGTGGGAGGCAAAGCAACAGGAAAAGGCATGTTTCTTGCAGAATGCAAAAGCTCTATTAACCCTCCCAAGTTAAAGTTAGTGACAGCAAGTAGAGAGGCAGGTAAACAGTTGGGAAGTGAGCCTGGGACCAGGCTGGCTGTGCCTGCAACATGTGCAGTCATACCTAGCCCTGTACTTGGAAGGGCCCTGTGCTTGGTTCACTGCTCTGTTCTTGCTGTCTTGAAGTTGTTAATAACTTTTGAGCAAGGGGTGCTGCATTTTCATTTTGCAGTGGACCTGCTTGGGACTCTGGAGAAGCTAGACAGCCAAGTGACTCTGATCTTCCAGGCTCCTTTAAAACACCCTCAGGGGCCGAGCCCGTGGTGCACTTGAGAGAGTGCGGCGCTGGGAGCACAGCAGTGTTCCCGCCACAGGTTCAGATCCTATATAGGGATGACTGGTGCGCTCACAGTGCTCACTGGCTGAGTGCGGTGCAGCCGGTCTCAAAAAGGACCAAAAATAAATAAATAAATAAATAAAACACCCTCAGGCTCCTCCTGCCTGCTGCTGACCACTCTTTCCTGGCAGGGTGGTAATTTCCCCCATTGCCAGTCATGGGGGCAAGGGGCAGATTAACCCTGCCAATCACTTCAATCCATTCACTCAGAGGCAGAGAACTACATGGAAAGAGTAAGACTACAAACCCTAGGAAGCAGAGGGCTGAGCTTTCAATAATAAGGTTTAGATTCGAGGACCCTGGCTTAACAGGCTTCTCTGGCTTCAGTATTTACTCAGTTTTCAAGGGAGTTATATCACTAGGACAATCAAAACCTGTGACTTCTTAATCCCTAAAACCATGGTTCCCAAGTTCTGCTCCAACTTAGGTACTGCAGAGAATTCACAGAGGTGCTGCATGATATTTCACATTTCCTAGGAAACACAGCAGGACTAAACATCTGTTGGACATCACACTGACAGGCAATTCAGTTTCAACATTAGATTATGCTACATTCTTTTCAATAATGTCATATTATTTGCAAAGTGGTTGCTTATGTTTTTGGCAATTGCTGTGATAAAAAACACAAAAATCGATGTGGAAAACAAAATGAAGGTGGTGGCGTTCAATCTGATTCTAAGGCTTGAGAAGTTGTGCAGTGTCCAACAAGAACACATGTCCCATTAGAGACTGTGATTAAGAATAAAATTAAAATATCATTTTAAAATTTACAGTATTATTTCTTCCAATGGCTACTAAGTTATTAAGACAGAAGCGCATATTAAGTTGTTTAGATCCAGCTTCTTAATTAATTGGCCTGTTGGGTATTTGTTTTGGCCAAGAGTTGCTATGAAAAAATTACTGAGGCACTAAGAGTGCTGTGAAGGGAAAGGGTGGGACCCCCGAACTAGGTGATCCCTAGGACATCAAACCCTCACCAATAGAAGGTGGGCTGGTAAAGGTGGGGCAGCCTCCAGAGGGCCACGCCACTCTTCTCTCCAAGGTGGCTGTGGAGGACCACAGAAAAGGGAGACTCTTCCAAAGAACAGAGCCAAATGATGCCCCAGTGGCTGACCCAGGCACTCCCCACACCTTACTTTCCAGGAAGGTGCCATGTGTGTTACAGATGATGGCAACACCTGATCATTTCCCTTTCTTCCCCTTACAAATGAGATTTTAAGGTGGGTTTCAAACATTTCCCCCTCCATGGTGTATTAAAGAACGTGAAGAGTGATTATACTTGCCATTTAGGTACAGATTGCTGGCCTGTGAGAAGCCACATCTAGACTTGACAAAGAGAAATGTATATCATCCAGAGCCCCTGGACTAGGAAATGGATGATTTAAGTACAAGGCACTTGAGTTTGACCTGCTTTGGGGAAGAGGTGAGTACGTGAGAGGTTTACTCATAGGTTGGCTGTGTTATGGTGGGGAGGGGATACATACAAGAAGTTATACATATGGAAAAAGAGAATGCATGCATGTGCACACACTTGCTGGGCAGCCAAGGGGTGGAGTGTATCAGGCCAGGATCTTCTTTCCACTGGGGAGCTGCCCCTTCCATGGTCCATCATTCCATGCCATCTGGAATGGACTCTTCCATCACTGTGCCTTCTCTCCTTCTGGTCCCAAGGATGGATGTACACAAATCTGAGTTGTTCCACTAGATTTTGTATGTGGACACTGGGTAAAGTCACTCTCTTCTCTCTGGGATTACATGGACCACACAGAATGGCTCTTGACCCTCAGAGAACTTAGACGAGGATGAAGCCACAGAGTTCTCATTTTAACACTGAACCCAACCCCTTGGATTTAGCTAAGCTTGGATTTCTGTTACTGAGCTAAAATTTCCCTTTCATGCTTATGGAGGTTTGAGCTAGGTTTTTGTTACTTGTTATTCAGAGTTTCTGACTAATAGTATCACTAACCATAGCTTTTTTGGGAAAACAAATAAAAATCGGCTAGAAAGTCAAGGTACAAGACTACATGCTTGTCCTTTGTGCAGGTGAAGCCCTGATGATAGGGTCATGTGTAGGTCAGCATTTTTGTGTGGATTCCAAACTTAATTTATGTGCATTGTGGAACTAATGTCTCCAACTCATACGTGAACTTTACTTTTGTGTGGTTATACAATGTTTTTAAAGCACATAACTCCCTGGATCTGCTCGAAGTGAAAATTAAAATCATTTTCTGCAATTTGTCTTCCTTGTCAGAAAACAGGGCCAAGAGCTTTTAAGAACTGTTGCTGCAGTTCCATGACTGTAGGATGGATGACATCACCCTTCTGGGGATGATTTCATTTATGCCCTTTCCGGACACATCTGAAAGCAAACCCAGCCTCAGGAGGGAGGGAAATCCACACACAGCACTTCATGAGTCTTTGTATACCAAAGCATTTATGAACTGATTGGCAAGGTCAAGTGGCCCCCATTCAGAGGGTGACAAGCCCAGTTAATTGACTCTCTGCCAAGCAAAATTACACATGAGAATTTTTCTAGTAAGCCTGTTCTAGGGAACCTTTCTAAGGAGCCTAAGGTCTCCTAAAACTGCCACAGGGGGAATGCACAACAAAAAGCCCCCTGGCCCATTGGAGGCTCAGCCCCAACCTTCCTGGAAAACTGCACTTCCCAGTGTAGCAATACATGGAGCAAAGGACAGAGTGGGAAGAAAGACAAACTTTTAAACGAGCTTTTGCCTGAAATGAGGATTTATAGGCCTGAAAAATATTCTGAACTCTTTTCTGGCAGATTTTATCATGAATTTCAGACAATTTCTTCTAATTAGGAATATTTTATCAAGCAAACACTTCCAAGTTCCCAGTTGCTGCTCTCAGTTGTCCAGCAATTAGTGCTGTGGTTTCTATGTGAAATAAAGTTTAGGGACTACGCCCAAGGAAATATGAAGCAATGCCTACTAGCAGAAATGTGAAATGTGAAGTGTCTACAGAGGTCCACAGGCCTTGGGAGAGGAGAAAGGAAGCTTTCACTCCGGGAGCTGAGACTGGAGGAACCACTTACAGGGTGCTGACCAGAAACTCATATATACTCAAGGGGGTGTGTTGTGGGCTGAATTGTGTCCCCCCTCCAAATTCACATGCTGAAGTCCTAACTCCCAATACCTCAGGATGTGATTTATTTTGACACAGGGACTTTAAAGAGATAATTAAGTTAAAATGAAGTCATTAGGGTGAGCTCCAATCCATACGACTGGTGTCCTTATACAAAGAGATTAGGACACAGAAACAAGGGGCGAAGACCATGTGAAGACACAGGGAGAAGATGTCATCTACAAGCCAACATGAGAGGCCTTAGAAGAAACCAACCCTGCTGAAACCTTGATCGTGAACTTCCAGTCTCTAGAAGTATACAAAAATAAATTTTTGTTGTTTAAGCCAGCCAGTCTGTGGCACTTTGCTATGGCAGCCTGAGCAAACTAATGCAGGGTGCAACCAAAAACTGACGTAGATGTCCCTGTGAGAGCCTGCCCTCTGAGCTTTGCACCCACAGAATGCAACTTGGTTTACACCATTCTTCAATGTAGCTGGGATATTTCCGTGGGGCTTTAGCATATATTTTCTTGCCATCATGTCATTCAGCAATGACTAGACATGCTTTTTACTGATCTGTAGTAATTTGTCTTCACCTTTAAACAAGTGTAGAAATTTGTCAAGCTTCCGTTAGTTACTTATACAAGCTACTCATATTTCTCTTTTTAAAGTTCACCATGTAAGTCCCTTTCTTTAATCTGTGAATTTAAATTGCTAATGTACTACTTGTCTAGCTGTTCTTTACAAAGTGGCATTTGGGGGTGTTTATCTTTTCAACTCAGAGAAAGAGAAGTGAAGGGATTGATTGTTGAATTCTTGTTTTCTGCTGCACTCTGTGAGCTCTGCTGAGACTACAAGTTGGCTTAGGGGAAGTCAATACACAGGGGCTCCATATTTGGAGGGGCTCTCCATAGGGATATGGAAATGTTCTTTGTGGTCCAGAATTTATGTCAGAGCACAATTCATCGCCCAATTCATGCCCTAAGTAACACAAAAAGACAGAGGGCCAGGGGATGAAAATAGTTCAATGGGTTAGTAAGTATCTCCATGGAGACCAGCAAATACATGATCTCTATGGAGACCCTCAAAATTTCTCCTTCTGGAATTATGATAGGATATGATCTGTTGTAACTATATATTGAGGGTGGAAGGTAAGGGACAGGAGGAAGAGGGTGACAGAATGATCCTTTTTTTGCCTTGGTGGAAATGATAGCTATCGTCACTTTAAGTTTAATCAATTGTGGTATTGTAAACTTCTCACGTTAGGATTCTGAATGGGATAAGAGTCACCTGAGGATCTAGTGTTTATATATGCTGGACCCTGAATTGGATGTCTGACATGTACTTGGCATTTAAAATAGGTATGAATGAATGAATGAATGCAATGAGCAATTGGGCAGGATCTGATCCTGGGCTGAGGCCCTGTCAATCTGCTCTGCTCTGCTAAAACAAAGTAGAGACCAGGGGTATACCGGATAATGCCCGCACAGGACCAAGCAGAACCAGTATGTAATTCCTACGTTGCATCTTTCTTCTCTTTGGGTGAGAATGGTGCTCAATGGTGTGCATATTGTCAAAGCAGGAAATGAAGTTCAGTCATGGTGAGGGACAAACCAGCTAATGAATGCAAGTCACTGTGTCCAGATAAATTATATCCCATTGTAACCTACATGTCCTTAGCCTCACTAGCCTTGGGATACCGGGTATTCTGATTATTTTTATACACAGAATATTATGGTCCTCCTCTGCACCTCCCACCCCGGCCCCCCACCCGGCCTTATTTGCTGGAAATTAGCCCAGAGTTTCCCATGGTAATGCCTCAGATCAGCACCACATACTTCTGCCCATTTGTCCTGTTTCTTCCTCCTCATCTTGCTGCCATGTTATTGTCCTGCCTCTGCTGACCCTAAGGAGAGGATCTCTTTTTTTTTTTTTTTTAAATTTTGTCAATATACAATGTAGTTGATTATTATGTCCCATCACCGAAACCTCCCAAGGAGAGGATCTCTTAGTCCCCTCCACTGGTTCTGATTAGCAACTGAAAAAATCACCTTTAATTCCAGGGATAGCCACTGCAAAATCTTGGCGTATATATTTCTAGGCTTTTCTTTATTTACAAATATACACATAAAGTTTTATATATATATACACACGTATATCTTTATACATATATGAAGTAGCTCAGACTATATTGTATTTTGACACAGGGAGATCAGACTATATTGTTTTGTATACCGCATTTTCCTTCTTGACATTAGTGAAAATATTTTCCCCATTACTAAATATTGAAATACATAATTTTTTTATGACTACGTAGTACTCAGTCTGAATATACTATTATTTACTTAATCTGTTAGACTTTTCAGCTGTTCCCAGTTTTCCCACGATTATCAATATCACTTCACTACAACTTTTTTATATACATTCTTATGCACTTCTCGGTTATTTCTTTAGGACGCTATTTTAGGTAGAATTCCTTGAAGAGTATGAACGTTTTAGATTTATGCTCTTGCTCATTTTGCTATTCCTCTCTTTATGTACCCATTTTTTAGGTACAGAAAACTTATCTAAGATTATAAGTCCCTCGGAGTCACTTGCCACATTTCTTCACAATACTACTTAGGGGTGTCAGGGCTTCTCAATGAGGTGATCGGCGTACCAGTGACAACCGTAGGTGTCCTAAGGAATCCCGGAGAACTCCGATGAAAAGCGCGTACTTGCAAAAGAAAAGCAGGAACTAAGTTTTAGTATCCCAGTCCTTGTCTGACCAGAGCATCCGAGGGAACTGAACTTCTTGGAATACGACGACACCTCAGAGAACAAACTCCCCTTACCTCTGCGGAGGACTTTTAGTTTCTGCAGTGGTCTGTGAGCTCTTGGGAGCTCACTTGGCACGCCCAGCTTCGCATGGCCACGGCGCACGATGAGCATTTAGGGGCATGAAGGAGGTGCCAGGGTTCCTACAACCCGAGGAGCAGTTACCCTGAATGACTTGCAGGTCACTTCAGTGGCTGCCGCTCGACCGGTTTGCAGGCAGCATCGACTCAGTCCATCCTCGAGAGGAGGTGGCTAAAAAAGGGGGAGGGGAGTGCACAGCGGTGCCCACGGTGGTCGGGGCTTCCGAAGGCAGTGGGAAGAGGGAGAGCGCTGGAGGGTGAAGTCTGGGCGCGGCTTCCCGCGATGGCCTCCTCCTCCCTCGCCGCTCGGCACCCGGTTCTCCCCTTGTCCTGCGCGGATGCTCCCGCCTCGGTGCGGAGCCCAGCGGGGGGTTCACCCCACCCCCTCCTTAGCTAAGTGTCCAGCTCCTGGCGACCCAGGCGGGGCTGTTTACAGCAGCAACAGCACCAGGAGTGAACCGCTCTGTCGGCCTCTCCCCTTTCGGTTTCCTCTTTGGGCTAGTTGGAAACTTCACCCAGACACCGAAGAAGCTCCGCCCCGGTCTCCTGGAACAGGCCCCACTGAGGCCCCGCGGAGCGCCGGCCCCGAGCTCCCCCGCCACAGACGCTGCCCTCGGGAGGTCTCCCGGGGCCGATGGAGCGGGGGTGGCCTGCGGGGAAGGCAGGAAGCAGCCGCTAGAGCAGGGACTGCTGTTCTCGGCTCCCCGCGGCCCAGGCTCGCCTCACAGCCTGAGCGGGCCCTGAGGGCACGCGGCCCAGCGGCGGCCCCGGCCCCTCCTCCCCACAACGCGCGCCCGCCCCGCCGCGCCGACTGGGGGGCGTGTGAGCG